>NC_073694.1:148920733-149160733 GCF_029784165.1 Wyeomyia smithii | reverse complement strand
TGACCCTCGTCTGTGCTGTAAACTAGCACACGATTCTGGAAATAATTTTCCAAAATCCTGTACAAAGACACCGGAATGTCTAGTTTCCGAAGCGAGTGGGCTATGGAATCCCAGCTAACACTATTGAACGCATTTTTCACGTCCAACGTGACGATTGCGCAATAGTGAATGCCCCATCTTTTACGCTGGAGTGCTACCTCTGCTGTTTTGGTGACGGACAGAATAGCATCCACCGTAGACATGCCTTTTCGGAAGCCGAACTGGTTACTCGACAGACCGTTTGCACTTTCGGTGTACCTTACCAGTCTATTGAGAATAACCTTCTCGAGCACCTTACCCGCCGTATCGAGCAGACATATCGGTCTGTATGCCGACGGGTCACCAGTTTCCCTGTCTTCGGCAATAAGACCAGCTTCTGTCGCTTCCATCTTTCTGGGAATGTACAGTCATCCAGGCACTTCTGCATGACTTCCCGGAATAGTCTGGGGGCCCTTTTTGATGGCCTTCTTCACAGCCAGATTCGGAATCCCATCCAATCCCGGTGCCTTGCTCACCTTCAGGGAGTTGGCGATCGCGAAGAGTTCCTCATTCGTAACCGTTTCCGCCTCCTCTGCCTCGGCACGGCTAACGCCGTCACTCATATATTGGGTGTTCGGCAGGTTGGCCGACCACCTCTGGTCTGAGTTTGAGATACTGGAACGTCGGTGAAGTGACTCGCCAGCCGGAGGCCAAGGATTTGGCTCGTGGCATGGAAAGAGTCCCTCTATGATCCGCTCAAGCATCGCTGGTGATTTTTCTGCGGGCGCCATCGCACCCTTAGTCTTGGCCATCACCATCCTATAGGCGTTACCCCACGGGTTAGTGTTGGCACTAGCGCACAGTCTTTCGAAGCACGCACGTTTACTAGCTTTTATTGCTCTCTTAAGCGCCGCTCTTGCGGAACTGAATGCCCCTCGACGATCTTCCCTTTCTTCGTCGGTTCGCGCACGTTGAATCCTTCTTCTCGCTTGAAGACACGTTCTGCGGAGGTCCGCTATCGCGTCGGTCCACCAGTAGACTGGTGGCCTTCCATGCCTAGGCTGGCGGTTCCTAGGCATAGTGGCGTCGCACGCCCGCGAAAGTAAGGCAACAAGTTGATCAGGTTACGAGTTCTGCTCGCCTCGTGTTCTAGTCTAATTGCTTCCGCAAATACCTCTTCGTTGAAGTGTGATATCCTCCACCCGCGAGGAGCTGGAGTGTTAATTCTACTCACCACATGCGGTCTCGTTTTACAGTCTACGCTATAACAGACCGCCAGATGGTCGCTATGAGTGTAGCCATCGTCTACCCTCCAGTTCGTGATCGATCCTGGACTACAGAATGTCACATCGATGATCGACTCCGCGCCGTTTCTACTGAAGTTGCTCTTCAAGCCGACGTTGGCCAGATCTATGTTGAGCTTCGCCAAAGCCTCCAACAAGATTCGGCCTCTCTGGTTTGTGCGTCGACTTCCTCACTCAGTTGCCCATGCGTTGAAGTCGCCCGCCACTACCAACGGTGATAGACCGATCAGCTCCCCGGTGGCTCGGTCGATCATCCTTGCGAACTGCTCGGTAGACCAACGAGGCGGAGCATAGCAGCTGCAGTAGTACACTCCGTTCACCTTGGCAACCGCGTATCCTTCGTTTGAAGTTGACACTATCTCTTGAACCGGGAACCTGCTCGTCGTCCATATTGCCGCCATACCGGACCCGTCCGAAATCCAGTTACCGTTTCCGGAAGGAATTCGGTAGGGGTCCGAGATTATGGCGATGTCCGACAACGACTCAGTGACTGCTTGGTATAGTAGTTGCTGAGCCGCGAAGCAGTGGTTCAAATTTAGCTGTGTCACTCTCACGCCCGTGGCTTGCTAGTCGGCTTACCGGCCGTGCACCTCGGGCCTCCCATTATGTGCTTTGCGTCACGCTTCCCGGCGCACGCCAAGCACTTCGGGGGCTCTCCGCAGTCTTTGCTTTTGTGGCCTGCAGCACCGCACCGCCTGCATAGGGAGCTCCTGTCAGGCCCCTTGCAGCTAAAGGACTTGTGTCCTTGCTCGAAGCATCGAAAGCAGACCTCCGGCGGCTGGTAGATGCTGAGTGGGCACATTGACCAGCCCACTTTGAGCCTCGCTACCTTTAGCGCCTGGTTTGCGTCTACTGACGGAAGCCTGACTGGGTCTGGGTTCCTACTGGGCCTTTGCGCAGTCGAACTGCCTCTGGTGCCACAACCCCACAACCACTTCGCACTGCTCCTTGAGGGCATCCACGACTTCGCATGCCTCGGATATATATATATATATATATATATATATATATATATATATATATATATATATATATATATATATATATATATATATATATATATATATATATATATATATATATATATATATATATATATATATATATATATATATATATATATCAGGGTTGATATTTGTTGACACTCTTGAGTGAAAGTGAAAAAAAGCATCCATAAACGTTATTTTTTTACAATCCTTTCAGAGCTCTCCCTTCCCGCTTTTTGCATGGAAGTGAACTGTCAAAACACCTCATTATATTTCATGCGTTGAAAGCAAGACAACAAACAGTTTATCAGTTAACGAAGATTGTCAAGGCATCGGTCAGTGTCAGTGAAAAAATGTTTCAGTGAGGTTCATTTTGGTTGAGTGGACTGTTTGTTTTTCTTTTTCGCTTTGAAGTGAAGATCATTTGGCTGGATTTGTCGTCAAATTTTATTCCGTAACCGTGAACGATGCGCGCGATCTATTTCATATGAGTATAACAGCACGTTACTAGGACGAAAATCTAGTGTATCTGAAAGAGTGATGCGATCATTGGAAGTGAAAATTGAAAATAATTGGCTACAATTTTCGAAGAATTTTGCTGGGGAAAATGACTTTTATCAGCACTGATATATATATATATATATATATATATATATATATATATATATATATATATATATATATATATATATATATATATATATATATATATATATATATATATATATATATATATATATATATATATATATATATATATATATATATAATATATTATTATTTAATTGCCAGCATAAACAAATACCATACACGAATTGTTTCCCGTATACAGTGGTGGGCACTACAGACGGTGTTATGAACAGATACGCAAAGAGTGAGGTCGAAAGCTCCAAGTGAACCGTCAAATCGAGGCTCCAAGTGTGCAAAGTAAACAAACACAGGAGTGTTACTTTTCGTACAGAATGTGTATTGTAATCAGTATAATTGTTGTGAACCACGTGCAATTATGGTTTGAACGTAAAATGTATTTGTTATGCTTGTATTATGAGTGATGCATTGAAAATAAAAAAAATGTATAAACAAGCTTTGAAACTCAGTTATATATCCTTACAAAGTTTCTGAATTTCATTACACTTTCTAGTGCGTATGAAAAGTCATGCGAAATTAAATGTGGTTGCCAGAATTGTTTGGAATAGAATATTAGCAAAGGGTATCTCTTGATAACACAGTCTCTAGTGGGCACCATTCCGCTAATTCGCTAATCGCTAATTAGCGACGCTAATATTCAGTTAGCGGTTTAGCGATTTCGCTAATTTTTGAGCTGGTTATCGAAACTGTTAGCGTCGCTAAAAATTTGGCCTTCGAAACGCTAATCGCTAATTTGCTAAATTTTGTAGAGAAGCGACAGTAGAACTATTTTGAATAACCGTGAATTACTGATGGCGTACGTAAATTGCTTCGAAAGATGAACATACTTTACTGCGAAAGTTACTTTTAGAACGCATGTTCCATTCAAACAACGCTTATTTGTAAAATTGTCTAGAGTTCCTCTCTATACGACACAAGTGCAAGTCAGTATTTTTACCCTAGAATGATGTTCCAGTTATCGTAGAAGTCACAGGAGCGTTTTGAAGAACGAGCTCAAGGTTTAGATTAACTTTTCGGAATACCAAGAACTTTTCTAAATTGCAATGCGCTTGAAGTGATGACCATTTTGGTTCTGCTTTTTTGATTCAGATAATAATTGAGTTTTAATGAAAACATTTCTAAAAGTATTTATTTTTACTGTAAGCTGAATAACTTTTGTTACTCCTGGTTTTTACAAAATCAAGTATGAACACCGTTTTGTAAACTTCTTATTGTAAATAGCTCTCAAAAGTAATTGTTTTCTTCTGTTTCACCACAAAAGATCAAAGTGGTCCAAATCGTACAAACACGAGTGATAAATATAGTTTTCTGACTACTAATATGAATAATACTTAATATGAATATTAATAAGTTAGCGATTAGCGAAAGTTCCGCTAATGTGGGTTTAGCGTTTAGCGATTATCGAGCTAAATTTTCCGATTAGCGGCTCAGCGATTAGCGTCGCTAAATTTTCGATTAGCGGTGCCCAGCACTGCCCGTATAGTATCTTAACCATTTATAAAAAAGTCACATAACCATTTACATACCATATCAGCTTCAGTTTTGACCATCTAGTTTATAGTAAACTGAGAAATAACCATTTGGTGAACTAGGCGTTAGGTATGGTTACCATTCAAAAACATCGATTTTCCCGAACATATTTTTTTCGATATTATACACAATATGGTAAACAAATAATCCAAAATTTTGTACTAAACCTATTCTTCAAATACCTAGTATAAATATGTTATTTTGCAATAGTTTCCAGTTGTTCAGGTATCATTTCATGAATGGTATATTTATATTGATTTATATTCTGATAATCGTTCGTGGAATAGTCGTGATATTGTTTTGAATATTATAAAGATTGTTAGCGGCGATTTCTTTATTTTTTGCAAAAACATGATGTTTTTGTTTTTCACCTGCAGATATCATCACTTGCCAGCCATGTAGCACATTTCTCTTTGTGAGTAGTCATATTTGTATTCTTCCAGGCTGCGAGGGGCGCTGTTCTGCATTCGTCGTGCAATGTCAACTTCAACTTCGTTCTGCTCGGAAATACTGGATGGAAAAAACTAATCTATAAATACTAAAGCCGAAAGATTTGTGACCAATTTGATTACCTTCCATTATAGTTTGACAAAAACCTGCGACTACAGCGTTTGCTGGAAGATATCTCTTCGTTTTTCGATGGAGCTTCAACCGTTGTAGGTGTGGTGAACAAATAGTGCTCACTATCCTTTTTGTGGATACTGAATATAATATTGTAGCTCAATAGTTTAAGTCATTCAATTTAGTACAGTAATAACTGATAAAAGATATTATCACGAACAGTTACCATACTTCATTAAGTACAGTTAAAGTCCTTACCGCTTCAGCAATGGTTTTTGATTATGCGGGTGGCCCTGACGACTCTGTTGATATTGGTTTGGTTTTCACATGCGAAAGTGAAGGAGGAAAATATTTTTGCTTTTGTTTTCACACATAAATTGACAATTGCATATGAGAATTCGCGTAGGAGCGAACAGCCTTAAAAATCTTTTTTACTTGTGTCAGGGCCAATTGATTAATCTACTGATGTACACTGTAAAAATCGACACGTTACTGTCAAGTGGATTCTGCTAATAGATGAAGCATTTCATATCTACGTGGAATACACTTGCGTTTCATTTCACAGCACAGAATCAAGTGCCTTACACTTCGGTTTGCCATTACATGCATACCAAAATACCATTTTATAGCCAGATTTCAATGCTTACACGTCAAATGCCAAAACACGTTGAAATACCATGGATACCATTAAGAATCAATATGGGTCAACATAATAGAACGAGCCACTGGCATCCCTATACCGGTTAACAGTGAATGTCAATGAACTCATGTCCTTGGCTCAAATTAAATTGTGCCCGCTGTCAGCAATAAGATAAAGATGTATGAAAAGAGGCGGTGATATGCTATCTCGTTTACACATATGTTAAGATGTTAGCCCTTGAAACATGGCGCGATGCCATAGGGGTGTGATAGAATGATTAGGTTCTTTTGTTGACATTCATATGTAAAGAACATCAAGGATTAGCGTGTGATTTATTTTTAGTGTAATGGATTCAGTGAAGGCCGAAGCAGAATGGATACGTTGCAGCTGCGTTTGCGGCAGTTTGACATTTTCTGTCAAATTAACGTCAACGCAACGCGAACGTATCCATTATGTTTGGGTCTTGATTCACGAAAAAACAGCAAAAATTTTTGCTAAACATTGAGCTGTCATTAGTAAACTCCGCTGAACCACTGCGAAGCTTATATAGGATCATAGCTAAGTTACTGATAGCTGATATGGGGCCATTGCTTAATTATTGTTGGGCTAGATAAACATAAAAGTATATATGGTAAATATACATATTTAGTTCAACAGCAATTCGGTTATAATCCTGTGGGAGGGGAAAAACTTGTGCCTGAGAAAAACATGGTGATCTTACCTAGGCTGACCAGACGTATCGTTCTGAACGGGACAGTACTGGAAAATAAGTTTTTAAGCTGCCAGGATTTTGTCAATAGCACTGAGTAAATTCTGTGCCTTCCGGACAGTACCACGCCACTGGTAAGGACCTTGTGAATCGCGAACGGTATGTGGCCTGCAAAATCACAAATTTCACGACCTTATTGCCAAACATCACACTTCACTACGTAAAATTTCATCAATTGCTAAATTTTGTATAGAATGAGACAGGTTTATCATAGTAATGATTAATTGTATGTATGCTTTGGCTAATTAACACTTTAAATATTGATCTTCCCACGTATGCCGTTTTTAACAGATTTATCCAGTTTTCCTCTCTATGAAATCTTGTCAGCCTAGTCTTGCATTAACTGGTTAACCAGCAAAATACTTACGCGAACTCTCATATTATTCATTCATTAATTTATTTGTTTGGCATCCCGTCAAAATGACATGGCATGATAACAAAGTTTCTCCAATGCCCCTCGGTTATTGAGACACCGTATACACCCCGCCAAATCTCGCTCCACCTAATCTACCCATCTTGCCCGCTGCGCCCTTGGTCGTCTTCCACGGGATTCGAGGCAAACACCATCTTCGCAGGATAGTTGTCCGGCTTTCTTGCAACATTCCCTGCCCAGCGTATCCGTCCAGCCTTAGGCACCTTTTGAATACTGGGTTCACAGTAGAATTACGCGAGTTCATGGTTCATCCTCCGCCTCCATATTCCATTCTCCTACACGCCGCCAAAGATTGTCCTTAGTACCCGTCGTTCGAAAACTCCAAACACTCGTAGGTCCTCCTCGAGCTTTGTCCACGTTCCATGTCCGTAGAGAACAATCGGTCTTATGAACATTTTGTACAAGTTACACTTCATTGTTCTCAGTTACCAATGAGCCAAGGTAGACAAACTCGTCGACTACCTCGAATTCATCGCCGTCGATCGTAATGCTACTGCCTAGGCGTTGTCGGTCGGCTTCGGTTCCGCCGGCTTGCATATACTTCGTTTAAGAAATAGGCAGGAGAGAACATCACCCTGTCGAAGCCCCCTGCGAGATTCAAATGGATCCATCATACGCGGCTTTGAAGTCGATGAATAGGTGGTGGTGGGGGTTCAGTATTCACGGCATTTCTGGAAGATCGCTACATGTTAAAGATTTGGTCCCTCCGTAGACCGTCCTTCCATGAAGCTGGTCTTAGCTTCCCAGAAGTCATTTGGCCAACAGTGAGAGTCAGCGGAAAATGATTTGGGAAAGCACTTTGTAGGCGGCATCAGGTTTGTCTTTTCTCCTCAGAAAATCTCTAGAGTGCAGAAGAATATGTTGCACTGCGAAAACAACTGCTCTCACACTAAAGAGCAAATCAACGGACCATGCTAGAAGAGAACGACGGACCATGTGTATCTGGCGAGCTTCCAGAAAGCAGAGATTTCTCTCTTGCGAGACAATGAACTATGGTGTACTTTCTCACACGTAAGGACATTACGCACAATAATTTCACAGCACAGCTATCTGCGGTGCTTTTTACAGTTTGTTTCTTGAGCATGTCAGAAGAGGAAAAGGGTTTGGGAGAAAAAATAGACTGCGTTGCTCGTGCCGGTCGAGTATACTTATGTCGAATTTGTTTTCGCGGTGTAGCTACACACTTTTGCCCGGTTGTTTTTTTTCTACTTTTCGGACTACTAGTAGTGTACACTAGGGTGCCAATCATTAACATAAGAAAAAAAAGTAATTAAAAAAAAAAGTATACACAAAATATTCACCTTCCCGAAAAAAGGTAATTCTAAAACCGAAATTTCATGCACCCCACTCCGTTAGGTTATATTTTGGATTTTCAAAGGCCTAAATTCAATCGCTTTGCGCCACTCCATTTTAAGTCCAATTGAGCTGAAATTTTGCATAGGGTGTATTGTCATAGGGGCAGGTATTGTATAGGGTTTATCAAAATTACCATTTTGATTGGCACCCTAGTGTACACTGTGGTGTACTTTTGCGTATTCTCTCTAGAGTGATTCACCTCCCTCTTGTTTCTCTCACATGTGGGGTAAGCTGGAAGTGTGTTGGTCTCTCTGTTAAGCCTGTAGTACACTCTTTGTCTAATGGTCAAATATTTGACCTTCTGACATAATGGTCAAATTTATTTGACATCATGGTTGTTGTTTGCCCCATGCTAAAATTGGAGAGTGACTAATAATTATCTTTGACCAAATATTTATCTGTCAAAAAGTGACAAATATTTGACGCTCGGTCAAAAAGTGTACTACAGGCTTTAGTGATTTAGACACTTTGGAGTGCAGAAAGAAGCAGTGTGGTGAAAGCATTGCTACACGCAGGCACATACCGAAAGGAAAGTGCGCGGTGAATTTTTTCTCCACTCTTTCTACATACTGAGGAGAATGACAAGCATGGGCGGCATTCAAGACGGTGTTCGCACGATAGTTGCTACAGTCCGATTTGTCGCCATTCTTATTGATAGGACAGGTAACCCCACCCTTTTACTCCTCCGGTAGCTGTTCTGTATCCCAGATTCCTGCAATCGGCCGATGCAAACAGGTGGCCAACGTTTTCGAGCCCATCCTTTCCCGCTGAATATGGGCTCTCACACTTCAGGCACAAGAGTTAGAGCATTTCTTTCTCCAACAAACTTGTAGCATTACTTTAGGACTGCAAGTTTGTCGTACATCAAGTTAAAAAATTATACTTGTGGAGCGAGCTATCGGCACGCGGCAAATTGAACGGAATTGATACCCCGAAATTGAATATGCAACCTTGCTTTCTGCGTATCTCTTACATAAGATTACATATATAAAATCGTCTCTACTGTAAACCTATTGGATATGTGTAGTGTCGGACATGAGTTAAGCAACTGGGTGGTACAAAAGATAACTTTTATTATTGCTTGAAGAAGAATTACTTTTGCAAGTATTTATTCAATCCATATGTTACTTTAACAACAAGTAATTACACCCTATTTTGTAGAATCACGTTGTAAAAACTTTCTTGGCAGCACTGTTCAAAAATATAAGTGCTTAAACTCGTGCGACATCATCGAAAACTGGCAAATTTGATAAACAAAGTGGTCGATATAGAGCAAGATCGCGCCAATGGTCGAATATCGACCATTTTTGATTTGAATGAAACTTTGCACACGTATTTGGCTTAGCAAACTGAGCATTTTTCACAGATGGAGAGATTTTTTACACCCATGAGTTACATTCTAAAAGGGCGTATGCCTTTTGGCATAGGTTTTATTTGAAGCATTGTAGCCCAGAAACCATTGGTTGTATAGAAAAACTGTCTGAGAATGAGTTGTAGGGAATTAAAAATGCACCATAAAAAAATATACACTGTACAAAAAAAAATTTTTTTGACCAAAAAAAATTAAAAATAAACATTAAATTTCAATTTAAAAACAAAAGTCGAATTTTTTTATTTTGTTTTAAAGAAACTAGAGGTTAATACGCAACTTTTAAAAAAATTCCAGGATGGAGAAATTAAAAATAATTTCTTTTATGGTAGATTGATTTTCATATAAAAATTCTAATTTAAACATTTTTCAAAATATTTGTATTCTGATGATTTTAAAAGATGCAGAGAGTCATTTTGAATCAAAAAGCTCTTGGTAGTAAACATTCTAAAGGCATCGGTTTTCGAGTTATTTTTAATTTAAGCTCGAAAAACTATTAATATTTCGGAAAATACACGTTTTTCTTAATTTGTCCATGGTTCTCCAGCAAAAACCATACGTTCATTGGAATGCTTGATCAAAAATATACAATTCATTCTTTGACAACGAAACGATTGGATAAATAACTCAAGCGCTAAACCTTAGCCTACCTACACGTTCCCCCTTGCCGAATGTCCTATAAAAAAATATGTTTGTCGTGCAACACTACCTACTTGTTTACTAATAATGACTGTTTGTAAAGTACGCAACCAATAACTACTGGGTTACCTATAATATCTGTTTTCGTATATAAATACGATTGCACTACTAACTGTTGGTAACAGTTTGCATTTTGTGAAGATGAATAAAGTGAAAATGGAATACACCAAGCCCAAATGCTGTGAACCCTTTCCTGATCATCGGTGCTCATCAAGCTTACGCAAATTAAACGAAAACGTTATTGCAAAATTAAAAATATTGAACAGTCAAACTCATTTTAATACGTTCTTATCAATTTGTGATTCGTTTAGTTATTGGAATGATAGTCAAGCCACCATTCATTCCTTCGTTGTTTACTATTCAGAATCTGGAACACTTAAGAATATCAGCTTTATCATAATATCGGAAGTACTCCATCATGATACTGTTGCGGTTCAGGTGTTCATTGCCAAATTAATGAGTTTTTTGAAAACAACAATAGAGTTGAAAAAAAGCGATATTAATGTTTGATGGAGCTGCCTCACAATATAAAAATAGAAAAAACTTTGCAAGTTCAAAACAAAATATAACGTCGATGCAGAGTGGCATTTTTTGCGACTTCTCATGTTAAAGGCCCATGCGATGCAATTGGTGGCATATTAAAACGAATGGCAGGAAATGCAAGTTTAGCTAAAGAACATGAACATCCCATTACAAGCGCAAAAGAATTGTATGATTGGTCTAATCAGAAAAGTAATAAAAATTCATCAAAAATGTCATTCAGTTGGGTATCATATGAAGAATATGAACAAGGAGTAACAGATTCCGATTTCAGAAAATAAGATACAAACGAAGCTGTTTTCAAAAGATGACGAATCATTTACTTATGATGTATATAAAATATCACGTGAAACTAGTTTTGTAAAGTATCTATGTAATAAAAAAAAATGTTCCTAAGATAATAAAACTCGAAAATAAATATTTGATTCTTATATATATTTATATCACTTAGAACATTTAACTCTTTTCTTGAGAACCGTTCGCCCAATCGTTCTGTTGTCAAAGAATGAATTGTATATTTTTGATCAAGCATTCCAATGAACGTATGGTTTTTGCTGGAGAACCATGGACAAATAAAAAAAAACGTGTATTTTCCGAAATAATTATAATTTTTCGAGCTTAACCCTTAAATGCGCACGACGTTAAAAAATCATCTAAAAACATAAAATCTTTGTTAAACAGGTTTACTGCTCTAAAACTAAACAATATGCATAAGAAAATTGAAAGATTTACTTTTTAATGTGCAAATATTACCAGGTTGTTTTTAAATAACACTGTGACTTTATCGCAGAATAAAGTCGAAACAATTACTTATGTTAACAGTAACTTTTAAATTGACCTTTTGTTAGTATAATTACTGATAATTCAGACATTTTCACTAACCACTAACCTTATTTTAAAATTAATTTTCAAAGACAGTCAGCACCAGTCGGGAATCTCGCCATGTTTTTTTTTCGTTTCCGAGATTTTGACAGCAAAAATAAAAACAAAACATTCAAATACAGTACTTCCAGCTGTTAAGTTTTCTTCGTTAGAGTCTAGAGAGCTGTTCTAATGAATTATATTTCTGAAAAATACTAAAATACGTATATTTTAAAACGGTTTAGTAGTGTTGTTTTAAAACAACATTGTGCATTTGAGGGTTAAATTAGAAATAACTCGAAAACCAAGGCCTTTAGAATGTTTACTACTAAGAGACTTTTGATTCAAAACGACTCTCTGCATCTTTTAAAATCATCAGAATACAAATACTTAGAAAAATGTTTGAATTAGAATTTTCATAAAAAAATTAATCTACCACAAAAAAAATATTTTTCATTTCTCCATCCTGGAGTTTTTTTAAAAGTTGCGTATTAACGTCAAGTTTCTTTAAAAAAAAAAAAATTATTTTTTAATTGAAATTTAATGTTTATTTTTAATTTTTTTGGTCAAAAACATTTTTTTTTGTACAGTGTATGTTTTTTTTTATGATACATTTTCGATTCGCTACAGCTCATTTTCAGACAATTTTTTTATACAACCAACAGTTTCAGGGCTACAATGCTTCGAATAAAACCTATGCCAAAAGGCATACGCCCTTTTAGAATGTAACTCATGGGTGTAAAAAATCTCTCCATCTGTGAAAAATGCTCAGTTTGCTAAGCCAAATACGTGTGCAAAGTTTCATTCAAATCAAAAATGGTCGATTAAATTTTCTCGTATTTCCAGGCGATTTGAAATGATTTTGCTGTATAGGTTATTGCGGGGATTATTACTACTGGTTTACAGTTCCTAACTTTCAAACTTGATGAATTGATGTAATATGGTTGAATTTAGAAATTTTTATTATTTGCTGAAGTATTGAGCAAAGTGATATATAGAAAAGTCACGTAATGTGAACAGTAACGACTTGAAACCGAAAATAATTGATTTCATTCAACAAGGACGTATCCACGAAGAAGTAAGTGAACTTTTTGGTATTCACAAGTCAGTGGTATCCCGCCTACTAAACCGATATAAACAAAAAGAAACGGTTGAAACGGTTGCCCGCTACGGTCGTCCGAGGAAAACAAGTCCACGAATGGTCCGCGTAATCAAACGTTGCTCTGAAAACGACTGTTTTACATCAGGATCCGAAATAAGCAACAATTTAGGCGTGGCTCACGGCGATGCGCAGCAATAGCATAAAAGATATGCAACAAAATATTAAGAAAATCAGCAATTAATAATTGATATCTTTTAGTTCTTATCTTTTGTCGCTTCAAAAATCATAGTATTTCAACTTCTTCTGTACTTAAATAATGTTATTTTAAAATGAATAACTGTAACCTCTCTGAAATTATGTAAATGAAAAGAAAAAAATTCACGAGGGTTGTATGCAAAGCCACGACCGCAAGGTTGACGTAGAACTACATAAGCTTGTTTGTTGCATTACTTTTATTGAATATGTTTAAAATTTTGTGCAAAACAGGAGTTTTGCACATACAACACTGAACAAGAATAAAACAAACACAATACAACGTAAACAACTTTCAACAGTCAAAGTGCATGCAGATAATTCCAACGCAAAACGAGAAAACATTAAATCTTCAATAATTTGTTTGTTGTCCTTATAAGGACTGTTGTTGTTCAATTTCATATCGGATTTAATGTTGATCGCATCTGTGTGCTACCCCGACAGAGGAGATTAAGGCATTTTTCTGATAAAACAATTGAATGCTGTTTTTACACTGAAAACCAGCATTCCAAAATGTTTGTGTGCTGTCAAAATATGGCAACTTTTCATTAGAGGAAGTGCCAACCAATGTACCTACTACTGATGCTACTCACTACTGCAAAAAGGCAGCTTTTACTAAAGCAAGTGCCGCTGCACCAGCTGGCCCAAATATCGCTGCTGATACCACTACTGCTGCTGATGTTATCTGCTGCCATAGCTGCTGCTGTTAAGTAAGGATTGTTTTAGTCGCTGTCTAGAATTAATATGAGAAGTTTCGGCTGATACAGGCTCTTATATAGGCCAAATAGTAAATTCCGAATTATTAGGTCTATAATACTGTCGACCGTGCTTGGGAAGCAATCATATACCTACTAATCAGAGGTCAAATTTTTCGTTTTGACAAGGCTTGACAATTTTCAATAGTACAACAGTTTGGATAATAAAATAACAATTTTCTGCATTTGGGAAGAGTCTTAGAAGATTTTACAATCTATTGCTGCAAGAACGAAGGAAGTCCATCGAAAACTAACCCATTTATTAGCATTCGAAATTGGACATATTTTTCACTTTTTCCGGTTTTAGATTTTCATTTTACATCCCTATGTAGCCGAGTACGTAGCCGAACTTCCTAAGAGACGTAGTTCTACGTCAAAAAAACATTATCCGAACCCGAAAGCAATGAGCGTCGCTTAAAATCTATATAAAAACATAGAGTCTGGTTTAACTTATGTCCAACACTGTATATCCGCTTGGTGTTCTTTCGTCAAATAATAAATCTCCAATTCATCATCTACGCGAAATGCAGGTTGTCTTTATTTGTAAAGTTGCTTTGTCTTTGTTTTCATTTAGTTAACTCTTTTCTATTATTGCAATAAAAAATGGCAGCACAGCGTAAAAATAACAAAATAAGCTAATTAAACATACGAACAGGAAACATAAGAAAGTCCGTCCACTAGCAGCCATCAGGACAACAAAGAGACAAGCTATGGCTGCATTCGTAATTCACACTACAGTTGTGATCTGGGTTGGATTTAGTGGGGAGTTGCATACTAGATATGTTTTTTTATCAAGCGGAGCATTCAATCTGGTGATCAGGATGCTCCTTCTGGAAACGGTCACACTTTGGTGTAACAAAAGTTCTGACGTTGTCGTATTCCGCGGCTCCCGTATGAGTTTTAGCCTGCCGCTGAATACGGTTCTTCGGGCTAGCGATGGGTGCAACGGGGCGCCTCCGACTGTGCCTAAGACCGACTGTGTATTTGGTGTCATACTCAAGCCTTGGGAATTCATACGATGTTTTCTGCTGGAAAAATATAAGAAAAGCTATTACCGATTCAGACGCGTATGGGTAGCATAGTACCTTAACAACCACATCGTGAGAGTTGGCACTCATCGGCTTAGTGAGACAATCACGTGTTCCTCTGCACAGATGCAACCGAAAGCGACCGGTAGTGCTCTTTCCGGACCAAGTTAATCGCACCGCTAGGCCTGTTTTGCGCGGTACGAATTTATAGTGAAGCCCCTGCGCAGACAAGCCAGATTTTGTTCGGCGGTGGTAGCTGGTAAAATAAATGACGATTAAATTCGTTCCGAAAATAATGTTGAATTGTTGTTGTGGCATTTATTTCCATGGTGTGTTTATTGCCGGGTCTCGGTAATTTATTGACGAGAACAGCACCACTGAGTGTTCGGTTGAAAAAATGTCACATTTCTCGTGTCATCTCGGTTCATCTAACTGAAATTTCGGCACAAAATATCGGTAGTAATAGCTCGGTAATATTTTGTGCCAAAATTTTAGTTAATTTTAACCGAGATTTACTAAAATATGTGACTTTTCTTTAACCGAGCACTCAGTGATGCCATTTTCGGCAAAAATTTCAAGTCAAAGGATCATGGTGAGTTCGAGATAAAATCGGAGCCAAAATTATGTCACATACAAACCTAGTGCAATTGCATAGGCGCGTCTAAGGCATGCCTCAGATCAATGAGGTATATACAGGTGAGAAATAAGAAAACATTTAAATTTAAAATTTACTGCTCCCAAGAAACAGAACTGGTTTTATCAAATTTTTATAGGGCTGTTTTGGCTGTATCAAGCGCTATAAAACTTTGATTGAACCAATGTTGTTACTCAGGCTGAGTCGGCTCCACTGAATGCTCGTTCAAAAAAAAAAAATTAAAGCTGTCACATTTTTTCATAAATCTCGGTTCAACTAACTGAAATTCCGGCATACACTACCGGAAGTGTGAGAGCAGTTTTTTTCGCAGTGAAAGATATTCTCCTGTATACACTAGTGATTCTCACCGCCGACATAGGTGTCGATGGTTGTGAGGTGGCGTGATCCACTTACAACCAACCCAACTGGTCTAGATTCAATCCTAGCCGACACCGGGAGATTTTCTGAGGCGAAAAATCTCTGGGATCACGCCTTCCATCGCATGAGGAAGTAAAGCCGTTGGCGCCGGTCCGTTAATAAAACGGGTCGTGAGTTAGGGTCCTGGGTGTGGAGTCGCCTAGGCATCGGTGATTGGCCACAACAGTGGCGGAACTAGACTGACGGAAAATAAGCGAGAATAAAAAAAAACTAGTGATTCTCTGAGGAGAAATTACGAGCCTGGAATATTGGAATGGCCATGAGAATCGATAAATCAACTTTGCAATCGTTGCATACACCAACAACCAGGCTTGTTTTTTCTCTTCTCAGATAAAACCCTACCATGTAGGAGATTTTCTTTCACTGCGAAAACAACTGCTCTCACACTGGTGGACGAAGGGACGAACTTGCTTGAAGAGAGCTGCGAATCGTGTGTATCTGGAGAGTATGCAAATAAACACCGCAGTGGAACTAGAAATATCTCTCCAAAGAGATAATAAACTGAAGTGATATTTCTCACACGTTCGGGCAATACGCTCAGTAACTACACAGCAGAGCTTTCTGCAGTGCTTTTAATGAGTGTCTTCTCAGCAATTATCAAATGAGGGGAAACTCTAGGTAGGAAAATTATATTGCGTTGTTTGCTTTGCATCTCGAAAGTGAAAACAAACTTGCTCTTCGAATGCTAGCGAATTTATCTCAGCAGTGCACACCGCGGCGGCTTCGCTCAGCTGTGGCAAGTGTGTTAGTTTTTCTGCAAGCAGCAGAAACACAGTACAAAACAGAAAAAAGTGTAGTGCAAAAAACTGCTACACGCAGCGCCCATGCTAGGTAAGAAGTAAACAGTAAATATTCACTCTGCTCTTATCATATATAGAGGAGAATATGAAGCCTGCCAACAACCCTACCAAAACTACTGATGGATTACGTGCCAACTCAACTGAGGGCAAGGATGGTCAAAATCGTATCAGATAATTATCATGAGAAAATCCTATTGGACTCTGATCACGCATAACACGCGATGTTTTGTATCGTCTCTCGAGAAGAGAACTTATGTGACAAATAAATTGCCGAAAAAATATTCCGTGAACTTCATAGCCTGTTAACTGTATGCGAGTTTATCTTCGCTTGTTCATACGCTGTTTCGATTCTCTCATCGGCTCCAAACGGTAACTCATTATCGTCTCCCAATCCGATCGAGCCGTGAAACGAAAATCATAGGTTTGAATCATTTTGTGAGTGAGAGTGTCGTAAAATTGTGTCGCAAACCAAAAACTCAGAGAGAGAAAAAACCGCAAGCGGTAGAACAACAGAAAGGCAGTAATCAGGGATACCAGATTTACAGATTTATCTGTGAAATGCAGATTTTCCGTGAACGATTTTGTTCTTTTCAATTTGCAAATATTTGTTGTTACTTTCTGCATAGATTGCAAACTTTTTTTCGAATCTATTTATATTTGCGCATTTTCTCCAAAATGTGTGCAGGTTTTTACTTGTTTAAACAAAATTTTTCGACATCGACCAACATACATCAATGAACAATCCTTCGATGCAAATAAAACCGACGAAAAAAGATGCATTGAGTTAACAATAACAATAGCAAGCAACATTTTGTTAAACGATGAAAAACCTATTTTGCTGTCAACACTTGCGACTAAGAAGAAAAGGGAGATAATATTCCAAGCGATCGCAATCATTTCTCTCTTCCGAAAGTTATCGTCTCGCGATTCTTCTCTTTTGTTTTGACACTTCGATTCTAACAACGAAGAGTTAATCATCGGTTTGTACAGCTATTGGAAATTCAACCTCTGGGAGAGAATAAACTATCTCAGCGAATCTCCGAATTGGTTCATTCGAACTGGCAATCGTACAATAATTGTTACAATCGACTGAGAGATAAAGTTGACTCACACGCTGAAAAAGATCGAATGTTATCGCCGACTTTATCACCGATCACCATCATTGACTGAGAGACTGGCAGTACTCTCGCAGAATTCAATGAATTTTTACGGACGTGTAGACATTACCAATCTAAGCAACTTTGCATACTTTTTTTTTCAAAAATTTAATCAAAATCATCAAAAATCAATCAAAATTCAATCAAAGTTTTAAGTTTTTAAGCCTCTTTTCTAAAATCGATAAATCTAAATAATGACTATAGATATATTGAAGAGAAAATATTTGTTCTAAAACAAAAAGTGATTCAAAAAACAGCATCCCAAGATTTCTACAAACTTATGTTCTAGAGATAGACCATTTAGTTGCCTAAAACTCTTCTGAATATTTCAAAATGAATGAAAAAATAGACGGTTATTTCGAATTTCTTTGGACTTAAGTTTTATAGACAGACAATTTAATTACCTGAAACTCTCCTAAAAATTTCAAAATAGGCACTTTTAAGAAAAAAAGTTTTTCAACAAAAACTTTTTTCAAGTCCAACTTTGTGCCACGTTGGAAATGCATGGCCATGACAATGTTGGTAGAATTTTTTTTTTCTTGATAGTGCCCATTTCGAACAATCAGTAATAGATTTGGTGGGGTTGTTGGTGGATATAAGGACTGCAAAGTTAATTTATCGAGTCTATTGACTACAACAGTAACCCAGGCGAATTTTCTGGCAGACTTTCAAGCCAACTAACAGAGCACTGGATGGTCACGGCCGGTGATTATCATCGAACAGGTTATGGTCCGGAAAGTCAGGTCTGAACTTCGATTGAAACAATCTCTTCTAACCCGAATCGAAACCAAATGTTCCAGAACGAGTACCAAATCGAGTGATGCTCCGGTATAGACTGTTCCGAAAATTATAAATACATCTTCTTTCGTGAATAAAACAAAACAAAAACAGGATTTTTCCGGTCATTTTATTCTAAAATATAGATAATAAGCGTTTTCTTTCCAGTTTCAATTCAATTTGGGATTATTTTTCGTAGGATACGCGAGTTCTCTAACTTTTCTCCTAACACTACTCATAAGCTTTTGTACAGTGTGTTCTCCGACCATTTTTACCACTTTAAGCCAATCTTTTTTAAATTTTTCAACATTGTCCGCTGGTTTGACATATTTCTTCAGCTTTGCCTTGGTCAAAGCCCAAAAAGTTTCAATAGGGCGAATTTCAGGGCAGTTTGGAGGATTCATCTCCTTTGGGACACATGTGACATTATTTGTTTTATACCCCCCTAGTGCATCCTTAGAGTAATGTCAGGAAGCAAGATCGGGCCAAAAGATTGGAGGATTGTTATGCTGCTTAACCATGGGTAACAACCTTTTCTGCAAACACTTTTTCACGTAAATTTTACCATTCATTGTGTCATTCGTAATGAATGGACGAGATATTTTCCCACATCCACAAATGGCCTGCCAAACCATTACCTTTTTGCCGAATTTTTCGGTGTAAATGGCTTTCACTGGTCCAGGGACATCCTTTCCCTTCGGTGATGTATAAAATTGCGGTCCTGGCAGAGTCTTATAGTCCAGTTTTTTGTAGGTTTCGTCATCCATGATAACACACCCCATTTGTTTGGTCAGAAGTTTGTCATAAAGCTTCCGAGCTCTCGGTTTCACAGATTCAGCTTGTTTTGGATTTCGTTTTGGCTGCTTCTGCTTCCGACGGGTCTGCAGACCCATTCTTCCCTTGGCACGCATAACGTTACTCGCCGAGGTTCCAAGCTTTCTCGCCATATCTCGTACTGATACTGAAGGATGCCGCTTGTAGTATTCCTTAACATTTTTGTCCATTGTGGGATCAACAGGCCCGGGTTTTCTACCACGTCTTGGAGCATCAGTAAATGTGCACTCTTCACAATACTTCCGCAATGCGGTTTGAACTGCTCCGACACAGGTAAAACCTCGGGAGAAAGGCCACGCATTTTCAAAATTTCGCACTAAATGTTAGAAAAAATGACAGCATCTGTTTCTTTTGGATGTAAACAACAGGACGCAGCCAACGTTTGGTTGAATACTGCACCACAGAAAACAGACGTGCCACTCGATGACGCTTTCATCGACCAGAAAAATAACGATAATTTAGAAATTTTTCTTAGTGGGCAATAGTGCCGCTAGTGTCGCTATAAGCAAGTGTGCCGTTTTCATTATCAAAGACAAAAACCATCAGTAATGCCGCTTGTGTTGATTTAAGCAAGCGTGCAACGACAAAAACCGTTTTACGAAAACAAGTTAGTAGGAAATAAGCTCACATGGTGGCGCTTGAGTGTAATGTTTCGAATAAGGACGAAGATTTTTCAGGATTTTTGCTCGAAGAGGCACGTCTGTTTGTCTGTGACTGCACGTTATTTGAAATGACGGTTGATCGTAAGTGTATTTATAATTATCGGGACGGTCTATAAAATTTCGTCAAAAACGTTGATAATTATAAAAACAACAGACAGTAAATCGTCCACTCGCACTTTTCCAGACAATGTTCTTACATAATTTTTGCTTTAAAGTGCCCATTTCGAAATGTTCAGAGGAATTTTGGGTAACTAAGTTGACTAAATTGTTGACTTTATTAAGGTTTGTATCCGCAATAATTCAGACACTTTCAAATCAGTGTAACTCTTGCAACAGCGGTTCTCAACCTGGGGTACGCGTATCCCTGGGGGTACTCGAAAGCCTTCAGGGGGTACTTACCTTACCAAACAGTCCCAAGCCGTGGTGTGGCCTTTGCTGTACGTAAGAGTCGTCTCCATTCCACTCGGCCCATGGCTGCAGTTCGCCAGCTCTGCAGTCTGCGTAGGGTCCGCCCGCTGTGCACCTCTCCGTCTCGCCCCTGACGGATTGGTTTCAAGAACCATCTTCACAGGGCTGTCGTCTGACATCCTTACAACATGCCCAGCCCACCGCAAACTGCCTATCTTAGCGGTGTGGACGATAGATGGCTCCCCAAGCAGCTCCTGCAGTGCGTGGTTCATTCGCCTTCTCCACACTCCGTTTTCCATCTGAAGTCCACCGAAGATGGTACGCAACACCTTCCGCTCGAAGACCGCAAGGGCGCGTTGGTCCTCCACAAGCATAGTCCATGTCCGGTCTGATCAGCGTCTTGTAGATGGTTAACTTGGTGCGGCGACGAATTCCACTCGATCGGAGCGTCCTCCGGAGACCAAAGTATGCACGATTTCCTACCATAATGCGCCGTTGAATTTCTCTGCTGGTACCGTTGTCGGCAGTTACCAGTGAGCCCAGATACACGAACTCAGCAACCACCTCGATTTCATCACCACCAGTTTGAACTCGAGGTGGGAGGTTAGCACTGTCCTCTCGTGAACCCCTTCCTTTCATGTACTTCGTCTTCGATGCATTGATGACCAGTCCAATCCGTTTGGCTTCAGCCTTTAGTCCGATGTACGTATCCGCCATCTTCACAAAGGTCCGAGCCGCAATGTCGATATCGTCGGCGAAACCAAACAGTTGAACCGAATTTTGGAATATCGTGCCACTCGTGTTAATCCCCGCTCTTCTAATGACACCTTCCAGGGTAATGTTAAACAGTAGGCACGAGAGACCATCACCTTGCCTTAGACCTCTTCGGGTTTCGAAGGGGCTCGAGAGTGCTCCCGAAACTCGAACTACACACATCACTCGATCCATCCATCGTCAGTTTGTCCGAAAAATCCGTAGTCGTGTATAATTTGCCAAAGCTTGTCCCGATCGATTGTGTCGTACGCCGATTCAAAATCGATGAACAAATGATATGTGGGCACGTTATATTCGCGGCATTTCTGCATAACCTGCCGAACCGCGAATATCTGATCCGTGGTGGCGCGGGCACCCATAAATCCCGCCTGGTAGTGCCCCACGAACTGCTTCGCAAATGGTAATAGTCGACGGCAAAGTATTTGGGAGAGTACCTTGTAGGCGGCGTTCAACAGAGTGATTGCCCGGTAATTGCAGCACTCCAGTTTGTCGCCCTTTTTGTAGATGGGACACACAATACCCTCCATCCACTCCTCCGGTACTCGTTCTTCCTCCCAAACCTTGACAATGACTCAGTGCACGGCTCTAGCCAGTGTTTCTCCACCGTATTTCAATAGCTCGCTGGGAAGTTGGTGCACTTCAGCAGCTTTATTGTTTTTCAGCCGACCAATCTCCTCCTCCACCTCCAGAAGATCGGGGGCTGGAATTCTGATGTCTTCTGCTCGTGCACCAAGATCAGTTGCCATACCGTCCTCGCGCTCTACTGCATCGCTGTTTAGATGCTCGTCGAAGTGCTGCCTCCACCTTTTGATCACCTCACACTCCTCGTCTGTTAGGAGGTTGCCGTCCAAGCTCCTGCACATATCGGCTTGCGGCACAAAGCCTTTGCGGGAGCTGTTCAGCTTCTCGTAGAACTTCCGAGTATCGTTAGCTTGGCACAGCTCTTCCATCGCTACGCGATCTCGGTCCTCTTGCTGGCGCTTCTTCCTTCGGAGGACTGAGTTTTGGCTGTTCCGTGACTGTCGGTATCGTTCCACGTTTGCTCTCGTTCGGTGTTGCAGCATTCTCGCCCGTGCTGCATTCTTCTCCTCGACTAAACGTTTGCATTCGCCGTCAAACCAGTCATTTCTATAATTCAGGGCCCTTGTACCTAGTAGCGCTACTGCAGTGCTACCTATGGCGGATCGGATGCTTCTCCAGCCATCTTCAAGGGTAGCTGCGCCAAGCTGCTCTTCCGTAGGTAGCACTGCCTCCAGCTGCTGCGCGTATTCCTGTGCAGCCTCGGCGTCCCGCAGTTGCTCAATATTGGGTCGCGGCGTTTGACTTCGACGGGTGTTATACATCGTCGCTAGTTTTGAGCGCATGCACACAGCTACTAGGTAGTGGTCCGAATTCCGAATATTCGCACTGCGGTAGGTGCGAACGTTGATGATGTCGGAGAAAAACCTGCCGTTGATTAAAACGTGGTCGATTTGGTTCTCGGTCTGTTGGTCGGGTGATCTCCAGGTGGATTTGTGGATACCTTTGCGGGGGAAAAAGGTACTTCGGACTACCATACCACGGGAAGCCGCAAAGTTCACGCCCCGATGGCCGTTATCATTAGACACGGCATGCAGGCTATCTGGTCCGATTACCGGTCTGTACATTGCCTCCCGTCCTACCTTAGCATTCAAGTCCCCAATAACGATCTCCACGTCCCGTCGCGGGTAGCTATCGTAGACCTGCTCCAGCTGCGCGTAGAACGCTTCCTTCTCGTCGTCGGGTCTTCCTTCATGTGGGCAGAGCACGTTGATGATGCTGTAGTTGAAGAACCGGCCATTCATCCTCAACTTGCACATCCTTGCGTTGATCGGCTGCCACCCTATCACGCGTTGGCGCATCTTACCCAGTACTATGAAGCCGGTTCCCAGCTCGCTGGTGGTACCACAACTCTGGTAGAAAGTAGCCGCCCGGTGCCCGCTTTTCCATACCTTCTGTCCTGTCCAACAAATTTCCTGCAGCGCTACGACTTCGAAGTTGCGTGGATGTAGCTCGTCATAAATTATCCTGTCGCATCCTGGAAAGCAGAGCGATTTGCAGTTCCATGTCCCAAGTTTCCATTCGTAGTCCTTATTACGTTGCCTAGGTCCATGCCGATTGTTCCGATCCGTATTGTCTCTTACGTTGTTTGTAACATGTTGTTTTCCGGGGCGGCTCGTTGGGCCTTCCCCAACCCCTCGTCTCGCCGGGGGATCATCGTGTCAGCTCTGTTTAGAGTCCCACGCTGCCACCAGGACGTTGATCAGTCGCTCCTAACATGGAGATCAGACGCTGTTTTGAGCCGCACCATCTTGGTGAACAGACGCTCGGGTTGGCGAAGCATTTCCTCTACCGCCGGAATATGGTTAACGCGCCAATGATCGCGTCGCACCTTCTCACTTAGAGATAGGAACTTGTGAGGGCCGAAGCTATGTTTGACGCTCCTTTCAGGTTGTCAACTCACCATTTGATGCCCAGCCTTCAAGGGGTACGCGAAAAAAAAAATCAGTAATAGCAGACAAAGCAATTTTTCTTTGAAATCCTTCATTTGTTTTTCAATCTTGCTCTTAAAACATGACTGTAGCAATCAAACAAACCATAGTTCAATTTTAAACCGAAACAACCAATCTACCACTACTCTCTCCCACTCTGCGGAAACATTACAGGCCAGGGGGTAGAATCGATATGAAAAATATCGCCAAGGGGTAAGCGAACAAAAAAAGGTTGAGAACCGCTGTCTTGCAAGATCAGGACTATGCTATCGCTGTCAAATCCCATATATTTGCTGCGTATCCAACATCTCAATGGTCCGCAGTTACCCTGACAGATATAAAAAAAATCCAGTAAAAAATCCATTTAACTCGAAATGGTTGCAGGAATAGCTTTTCGCTTTCACATTAGAAAGAGACAGCAGATGTTGTGCAATATTAAAGCTTTGAGCGATTCCTTCCACTTAAATATATCTAGGGGCAGAGCTATTTCGTGTGCAAATTCTCTATGCGAACTTTGGCTCGCAAAGTAGGAATGTCACCAGGATTCAGAATCAAAGAAGAGTTCCGGTTTGAAGTACTATCGGGACGATAAGCGGAATTTGACGCCAAAAACCGAATTTGACGGCCGAAAATTGTATTGCTATTTTTCGACAAAATTTTCATGCGACGTTGGAACCGAAGATAACTAGAACAAGATACCTAACTTCCATATTTTCATACATTTTGAACACGACCGATTTCCGACGGTTATTGCTGCCATCTGATGACTTAAATTTTCATAAAATTGTCACTATGAGCAAAACCGATTTATCGTGCATAGTCCGTCATCGATCGTTGAGCTGTTCAAGATTGTATATGAAAAGGATGTAGCAGTTTGGTCAGCTCGACGCTTAAGATAACATGCAGATTAATGATATTGTTATTTTTTGCACTTCATGCTATTGCCATATTTTTTGCTCTTCAAAGTACGACAGAAAAGTGTGACATTGACTATCAGAGTGGGGGTTTATATTGAGGGGTTATATTTATTTTCAGATCCCATTCTACCAAAACTTAAGGCACAGACAGACGTCAAGTAAGAACAAAATTGATCGAAAATTCCGTGTAAATTTTCAAAGAGAATTGCGTTATAAATCACTTTTATACTAGCGCCACCTGGTGAGCTTATCGCTACAATACATTTTTTTTTCGCTGGTGTATGAGGCTGGCGTCACTGGTAGCGCTATCTGGTTACGAATTCCTACTACAAAAATCTTTACACAAGTTTGGAACTCAGCTTGGACGTCTGTCTGCGCTTAAAGTTTGATATGTCGCAAGCCAGGTTTCAGAACTATTGTGCTTATGTTCAGGTTCACCGAGGCACCCGATTTTTGCTTTTTTAACCTCGGTAAGAGTGGAAAACTTGACTGTAGACCGTGCTCATAGCGGTTATCTGGAAGTTCTGATGGTACGCTTAATTTTAAATGATGCGCCGATAATTCTTGATTCTTCCGGAAAGTTTCATGTATGAGAACTAAACATTCGTACACATAGTTATTGTTTTTCGGATGGCAGCACCGTACAGTCGTCCACATGGATACTGAAGAAATTGTTTCACCTTTCAGCAGTCATGTCCTGACCTTGTCGTCAGTTGATTTTGACGTTAAGTATGCATCATATTAACAGTATATAAATTAGTTCGACTTTTGCTCACGCGCAGCGACAATCATGTCCGATGAATTCTGCAAGAGTCAGGTATCTTGTTCTACCCAAGTAACAATATCAGTTTTACGATGCACTTGAAGAAGTTTTGATTGCTTGTCCTTTCAAACAGGGCATAAATCTTATTATTCTCACAATCTGCTACAAATCAGCCGTAAAACTCTCATATGATCAAGGAGGCCCATGCTAGAGAAGGTGCTCAAGAATATTTCCTAAAGATTGCTTAAAACTCTTTATTTTAATCGACATGTACTCATGATGACATTCAGGAGTTGCTCACAATCATGGAAAAACTATAACGACTTTCGAGAGTTCTATAAATCAGGTTCGCAATCCTTCTTTCTAGCTTATTTCGCTGTTAACAGAATTTATTTTTTATTTACATAGAGCAATTTATAAAACAAACCCCATCGATCTACTCTTTCTCCAAAATGAATGTCATCGTAGTCGTTTAATAGAATAGGTAGATAAATTTACATGTATTTTCAAAAACATATTTGTAAATTTTTGATTGCCACGTTAAGTTTGTACGTGTTATGTGGCAAAAATGTTTGTAATTTTCAACGCGCCATAATATTACTGGCAAATAGATAATTTATTTAGAAAATAAAAAATATATCTGAATTTTCGTTGAGTTCGGGTTTGCTGGACTATGGAAAATTTTACTAAACTTTGTGTTCATCATGGTCAACATTCACTACTGAACTGCCAGAATTATTAGTAGCATTGAGAATCTCGGCCTTTTATTACCGTTTAATTATAAATCGCTATTATTTTGACGGAGTTAATCACAGTTTGTTCGCCATATTTGACGTTGGTTTTAAATTAATCCCTCATTTTTTTAGTGTCTCGATAAGTTGGCATTTATTTGTTGCATTCACGGAGAAGAATACTTGCGCTTGAATTAAACTTTTTTGAACTTTTCAAGACAAACAAATTTTATCTGAGATAGCCCCTCTCCCGTTTGACAGCTGTTTGTTTACAGTCAAGCACCATTTTTGCTGTTTAAAAATTTCACTTACAGCGATTCTTAAACAAGAAACAATAAATGGTTTTGAATAAACATCCGGTGTATTTTATTATTAGGACCTTAAAACACGAGCAAAATGAAGAAATGCAACATATTGCATGAAGCAGGGGAATCATTACCATTTCTCTGTCAGGCTCAGGTATTGGTATTTGTACCATCTTACATTTCATGTCCGTTAGTAAGTATTAAGTTTTTGCTGTTTTTAACATCAAGAGTAATACACGCTTAAATAACTTGATTTAGTATGATTTAGATTGTCTTGATTTAGTATGAGTTAGCTGCTTGAATGAGCTGAGAAATGTTTGTTTATTTTAGATCCTTTTCTTCCATGTTTTCTCTTTCATGAATCATGAGGCAAAATTGGTTTAAGAAAATTTTATGAGCACATTTTCAAGATAAATTCATCTTAAAGATAAGTACCATAAAACTATCGTAAAACTCTCATGAGGCTTTATGGAAGTTTCTCATAGGTATTTTGAAAAGGATATTGAGTGGGTTTCAAAACCGCTCCTCAGGCCAATCACACTTATTGATGAGGGAGTTTTATAGAGGACTCTTCAAGTGTTCTTTAATTACTCTTGGAAACTGTTGATAAATAAAAACCACAAGTACTTAGAAAAACTTATGATAAAACTCGATAGACTTAGTAATGTTTTAAGAATACAACCATGAAATATAAATAAAACTAAATCACATTTGGATTGTTACTTTGGAATCCTTTGTTTGGCCAGATTTGACCAAAAACCACCAATCCCTCCAACTATTCACAGCTGCGCCCAATCGAAAGATATTGTGCTGTGGTGGAGCGGACGCTTCCTGAAAAGAAGCCAAAAGATTTCATGCATGATCACAAATTCATTTTTTCCGAATTGTTAAATGAAAATTCAGATGATTCCTTAAAAGTCATTTTCTCTATCTCTCGTCATTATTTAAATATATTGATTCATAAAAAAATCCTTTTCAAATATTATTCTAGATAATTTAAAAAAATTGAGAATGTAGAGTTTCTTAGTTTAGCAGGGTGAACGCATCCACAAGGTTCAATTGAATTCTGATAGGGAGTTGCCAACATCTGGTCGAGTTGGCGCCAAATCCGTCTACTACCAAAATGTGAAATAAAAAAACACTCACAATTAAAAACTTCCGAACAATTACCTTGCATCATTCATTAGCATATTGTCCATGCTGGGCAGCTTAATACTTTCGTTAGCGTCTACAGAGGTCACCATTAGTTCGTTACAGGCCTGCGACTTCATGCGTCTCTTGCCGTACACACTAATTGCGTGTATCTGCAGATAGTAAATACTGTTCGGTTGTAGTCCTTTAATCTCGAAATGTCTCGCAGGCTGCATTGAAAATGAAAAAAAAAAAACAGTTATTTTATTATTGATAACACTAAATGCATTCTTTACCGCCGATATGGTCGCCGTTTCTTTGAATAATGATGAATTTCCCATTCGAGCGCCGCTGGTTGCATTTAAATACAAACTCCAGCTAATTTTGTACTTTTCCACCGGAAGATCAGATCGCGGAAGCATCCACGAGATTTTCCTATTATATGTTCCATTGGCGTTCGGTGTCAATGGTCCTAATGTGAGATTCTTCGGGGGCTGCGGTGGATTCGGTCCTGCTAATAAAAGCGGTAAATATTAGTTTAAGAATGGTATACTGTCTGAGTAGTTACCGACTTTTACTCAGCTGAAACTCCTTCGAGACTGTTGAGTAGCCTTTGGTACCGAGTTCGTTGACCGCTGCAACCCGAACCTGATACCAGCGGCCGGGTTTAAGCTTCATTTCTCCAATGTAACGCTTCTGACTAGCCGGTCTGGCCACTTCATAGATTACAGTCGGCATGTGGTATTGCCAGTCGTCCTCTAACTTCCGCTCCGCGAAGCTAACACCAATGTGATGTCGAGATTCTACCACAAAGTAGACTGCGCTGGATTCTTCTTCCAGTGAGATATCCCACTGTATTTCAGCCATTCGGAAGCTTCGCCCAGCCTCCCGTAAACTGACATGGGAAGGAACTGGCGGTAAACCAGACACCTTGTCCAAACCTACCGGGGCTTGGCAACTCATGCCGCAAGAATGAGAACAGCATTTCTCCACCCCAGGACAGTGGTAATCAGTGCTCTGACATGTATTGAGGCAAATTGCTTCTAATCGGTTCAGTGGGTCCTTTGGGCAGTCTCCGAATTTTTTGTACGTTGGGTTACCAAGATAGTCGCGGATGCAGCTGCTCTCGCACTGTAGAATGCATAAATAGATATAGTACATAGAAACAACGGAAATCAAGGGGTGTGTAAATATCGCGCACGGAAACTGAGCCAATCTACTGAAGCGAACAATTAACATTCATTCAATCAAAGTCAGAAAAAGTACCATAGTCTTTTTGTCGAATGTGTTCGTACATTTGGAACGACATCGGGCTATCAGCAGGTTGTCCGTGTGTCTTCGACTGAGCGGCACACTTCCGTTACTGGTTGCCAGAGTTGATGAGGCACCAAGCAGGTGATGAATTAGGATCAACTTTACGACACCGGAGGTGGTCAACATCTGTAATGATAATAAGAAGAATTTCAATATACTAACAAAGTTGAAAAAGATTCGTCGCAAATCTGTGTTTTTGTATTGTATGTTTAATAGGGGTCAAACGCATCCTGAAAGGTTTCTAGAAAGACAAATTTGACGATCAAATGAAACTCTGAACACTACCCGGTTCCATGTACACAGTTGCCTCACAGGCCTATGATTTTCGATACTTTGATACAAAATGCACTACTTTAGAAGAAGAATAAGTAGGTTCAGATAAATTAATTCTTGAATTGGATTTAAATTTCAAAGTTTTTTGAATCAAACCGTCTTAATTACATTCACGCATTCGTTTTCTGTGTTAATATAAATATCTTTAATCAAATATGAGTATTACGTCACTGTTCGATTTTTTGTTTATTATTTCACATACAAGTGAGTGGTATGTTTGACAATGGACGATGTTTGAAGACGAGGTGAGCATCTCGCCTCGCCCACAGTCTTTGACGAGGCGAACAAAATGTTGTATTAGGGAACGCGAGTTAAACTTGGCCTTCTCCAAAGACCAGCCGACTCGCCATTCGCCTCGTCTTCTGTAAGAGGGGACAATACCTCGCATGGATTTTGAAAACTTGATTAACCGTAGATCTACGTTAAAAATATACCTATTCTTACGTTGGCGGGTCGTTTTCGACACTTATATATTTTGTATGATAACTCATGGTGAAATTGGTGAAATACATATTATTCGAATCGTCTTCTCCGTAAAACTTCACAGATTCTTAATTTTTTTTGCAACTTCGGCAACATATTCGTTATTACTACCAGTTGAAAAGACTTTTCTGAGAAACAACTAATTGCTTGATTCGATGTTTTTCCAACTGACTCGACATTTCAACAAAATAAAATATTTCCTTCGTTCGAAATACTGTTAGAAATAACTCTACTAGTGTAATCGAATCAACAAACTGCAATTAACTAAATGTCATCTCCATGAAAATCGCGCTACAATATGATGGGTCGAAAACCAATGAGCTATAGTTGAAACCTATTTCAACCTCCGATTGGTCGCTTAATTCAACGCGCTTGCTTCAACACGGTCGACAAAATATTATAACTAGTCAACCGAGAATGCATAATTTGAGTTATATATGAGCCTGCTTCTGCTCAAACCAATCAGTTTACAAGTAGAAGGCCACAAGTATGGTCCTAACCAAGTAGTAGCGGGTAGCAGCAGTACCGGCAGCGGATGTATGCAGTGGGAGTACCTGTAGCGGAAGTAGTAGCAGCGTTCGTAATAGGTGAAGTGGCTCCTTGTCAAAAGCTATCCTTGTGCGGTAGCTTTAGCTATATTGGTCGACACTTCCTCCAGCTAAAAACTTCCTTATTTTGGCAACACACAAACGAGTGTGTTGGCAATAAAAATCTATCGGCCATCAAATTTTCAATGTTAAAACAGCTTTCCACTGTGTCTTCTTCTGAAGAGTGCCATGTTCCCGCTGCCCGTGAAAACATAGAGATGCGATTAGCTTCAAAAGCAAAGCAAAGACTTGGTGCTACATTCCGATTCGGAACTTGACCTTCTGTTTACTATACGCAGCCAACCGTTAAGTGTACAGGACAATTGCGGGGCTAGCGCAACGAACCTACTGACACTAACAGTCTCTCCCGAGTCAAGACTTGAACCTACGACGACTGGCTTGTTGGGCCAGCATCGTACCTCGAGACCAGCTGGGGAGGCTAGAGGAGGCGATTAGCATCATATACGATATCAAATTAACCCTAACAAAAACAATATCGCACGCTTAGCCTTGAGGGTTAATAGCGGTCTCGATCAACTAGATTAGTTGAGAGAATTCGTTAGCAGCAGCGGGTTGCGCCAGTAAACAAACCACATCACGTATCTAAGCAGCAGCGAGGTAGCACCAAACGTCTCGATATGCCAGTTAAAAGCTTCGGCCTTCTTCCCGCAATAAAGTTTTGCTTTATCTTGGCAACAACACATTCTGTGCTGAATCCAAGAAAACACAATTCTGTCGCAGCTGTCTTATTTACTGAATGCTAAAACAGCTTTTAAAGTTTTTGAACAGCATAATGCCTTTCTCAAGGCAATTAAACAAGTAATTTAGGGTTAATATTTTTTTGGCAATAACACAAGCATTTTGTGCTGGATCCTAGCAATCAAATTCAGTCGCGATCAAAAAATTTACTTTATTTATTCACCTAATCCCCCCACTGCAGGGGCAGCACAAAGGCTGTGATCAGCATAACCGATTTTGAACAACAGACCGCCCTGTTCTGTTAGAACACCTTAACATCAATTCGATTTTACAGGAATAAATTGAAATTCGATCAATCAGCATAAACAGAATTTCGTCGTCTGCCAGTTGCTCAGTTGCATTATGATGCAATACGCAACAGCGAGCAAACGAAATCGCTTGATGTTATAAACCGTGACACGATGGGGGTTAAAATCGTTGCGTGTGTGAAAGCACGATCGGTGTTTATTCGTTGTATACAAAAATCAAATGCGAATTGTGGAATAATTCGTCTAAAGAACATTGGAGAATGGCAAAAATGAACAGAAAGGCGTGGCCTATTTCGTAGCAACGTTCGACTATAAAAGAGTGTTTCTGGTAAAATCAGCTACATTCATTAGTCGAGAGGTGAGCTGGATAGACCGTCCACAACGTTGACAGCAGTATTAGCAGATATCAGCATATATCAGCACTCAGCAGTTACAGCGGATTGCGCCTGTGGCTGCCTTTAAATCAAACAAATCACTCGCCCTGTGGTTGGTCACCATGTCTCAGGAGCAGCGCGGTTCTTCTCACTTCTCAGCTCGTGTCGCCAGACTGACGTCATTGTCCCACTACTGAGGCAGCAGAAAGGTTGCCATCAGCAAATTCAGTTTTGAGCAGCAAAATGCCTTTTTCAAGGCAAATAAACAAGTATTTGAATGTTAATAATTTTATAACAACTCAAGCGAGCCATCTGTGCTGGATATCAGCAATTTAAATCTGTAGCGGCCGTCTCATTTACTGAATGTGAAACAGCTTTTACAGCTCGTGTTTTCAGTGTCTTCATTCCCCCACTGTTGAGACAACAAAGCAAGCATTAGTAGACTTTATGACTCATTAATGAAACACTTACCACAATGCATTTGTTAATAGTGTGCGTAGTTCTACGTCAGTTATGCGGTCGTGTCTTGTATACAACCTCCTACTTTTTTTGGCACATTTTGCATGTGTAGGATAAGTACAACGATACACCGTGCCCCAGTGCTGAGTCGAGAAAATTTCCAGCTCGAAAAGATCCTCGACTCGATCGGTAATCGAACCCGATATCACAATCGTGTGGGAGAGCTAGCCGACCGACATCGCTAACCACAGAGCCACGGGAACCACTTTTTCTCGAATGTGCTGGATGTTAATCGATATAAACAATTCGAAATACCTGTATAAATTTATTCAAAGGTTGCAACAGCAACTATTAGAATAGCTATATTTATTTTTCTCTAATAAATCTCTAATAAAGCCTAAATTTCATTTCCAGAACGCTTGATAATTTGTGACGTATCGTAAGCTTTGTAAATACCGACTCATGCAGCGATTTTTGATGAACGCTTTGTAATTTTTTGCTGAGCTCTATTCTCTATTTGACGTTTCAGCGACAATGAAAAAATACCAAACGGTAATCAAGCAAATGAATTACAGAACCGATTACTGATGGCTGGCTGGATTACTGAAAGGCTGTCGTAAATCTACGTTAACCTTGCGATTGTGTCCAATAAACAACCTCTTAAACTACTTATTATTTTTTCCAATCCCTCAAAGAGTATGTATTTCTGCAGAGTAATTGAATGTTCGAACAGGAGCCATCCACATTCCACGTGGACAGATTTTTAACGATATTGATTCCCCCCCCCTCTCCCCCTCCATGGACATCTGCCCATATAAGTTGTAATAATTTTCTTTGGACTGTGGACCAGTGTTACCACATTTTCATCCGTACTGAAAGCTGCAAAAATCTTTTTCATCTGTACTATTCTCGGAATAAATCTGTACCAAAATCTGTACCATTGGACCATGGTTTCTATTATGCATTTTTTGAAGAAACAACTTCAACAATTTTTGTTTATTTTTCATGCACCTGTGACGACGCGGTATTGACTCTGTTAATATTAGTTTTGAACTTCTACTGTTCGACTGTTAATACAGTTTTGGCGACAGCTGCTATTTTTTCAACCGACCACTCAGTGTTACCCTTCTCGACAATAAATTCCGGAGTTTGGGCAGTATATTCTAAGTGTATGGGCTGCAACAACGCATTCATTGCATCGTCGTGGAATCTGTCACAATGTTTTGTTTAATCTTTTGCAACCAATTTAAAAAATCGGTACTTATCTGTACTTTTTCACAAAAATCTGTAATCTGTACGGTACAGAATCTATACCGAAAAAGCCGAGAAAATCTGTACGTTTCCAGATAAGTCTGTACAGTTGGCAACAGTGCTGTGGACATTACACAAACCCCCCCACCTCAAAGCTGTCCACGTGGAATGTGGGTGGCACCATATTTCAATATAACAAACATGTCACAGATAATCTGATTATTTTTGACGAAGAACTACGTTTTACTTTAGCATACCACACAGGGATGCAAACTGAAAAACTGGGACGAAATTTGTCCCTTTTCAAATGCTCATAGGTCGGTTGGTTTTCAACCGATTTTCTTCATTCTTGCAGCAATCGATTGGAAAATTATACACGCATCTGCCCAAATGCAGAAAAATGTTGTTTGAATCTACGAACTATTGCACTATTGAAAATTGTCAAGCTTTGTTGAAATAAAAATAACGTCCTCTGATTGGTCGCTTGCTGCTGTGTGTGTATGATATGGTGTCATGTGTATATGTGTGTATGATATGGTATGATGTGTGTATGGTATAATGATATGGTATGATGTGTGTGTCTATGAAATGGTATGATTTGTGTGTGTGTATGCTGTGTATGGTTTTTAACTCGGCACGATCTGCTAACTGCTGAATCTGGTTCACGAAATTCACAACCCTTCATTAGTAGACATTATAACTCATTACCCAAGTAAAAATATTGGTTTTATCAAAGTTTTATAGCGCTCAATACAGCCAAAAAAGCGCTATAAAACTTTGATAAAAACATTTGTGTTACTAGGGTAATGAAACACTCAATGCATTTGTTAATAGTGTACGTAGTTCTTCGTCATTTATGCGGTCGTGTCTTGGATACAACCTCCTACTTTTTTGGTGATTTTTATTCGTTTCAGGTTATAGTTAAAACGTTATTTCGAATTTATTACATTAATCTCGTAACTTTGTATCGATGACGTTTGAGTGATGGCTTCATAGCTATACGAAGTTGGCGTTCATTCATATTTTTTTCGCAAAATATCCTGTACTGTTCACATGAGTAACGTCTTGATAAATCGGTACTTTTTGTTTTGAATCGTTTTGATCGGCATTTTAAAGATTTTTAATGGCAGAAAAATAAATAATAGCTAAAACATGTACCTGACCTACACATTGACTGGAAATCATTGTCGTCATTTCTAGTTATTGATGGTGCATTGAACCTTAACATCTTTTTTGCTTTCGTTATCACGAATATTATCAAATATGTTGTGTACTGTATGCACCCGCTCAGTATGTCAGCTACGTACTCCTGTGAATTGATTCGGATGTATTAATAAGGTCAATTTACAAATAATTACCGACAACACAGGTTTGCCCCAACACAGGTTTTGCCTTAGAGCTCAAACTGGAATAACAGAAGAGTTGTGTGCAAAGCCACGACCGCAAGGTTGAAGCAGAATACTTTTACAAGAAAGATAACCCGGTTGCTTGCGTGCCAGTCATTTTTTCTAGTAAATAAACGGTGACTAATCAGATCAATCGACGCGCTTCAACAAGGATTGATCATTTTCAATAATATAGTAAGTTGCTTGTCATGGTTGGGACTTGACAATTTTTAAATTTTGAGATGAAATTATTTTGATGTCGTGCTCATGACTGAACGAAAAGATAATTCAGTACGTTCTGAGACACGGAGATAAAGTAAAATTTATAACTTTTACAAATTTGGAAATGTGAATTAACTCATTAGAAAATATTAACTCTTCAATTAAGTTTTTATTTCATCCTGAAAAGGACAATTTGTTGTTCATTTAAGTATCGGATAAAATGCCGATCACATCTTTGCCTTATCACTGACAGTGTGAATAAAATATTCCTTGTGATAAAATAAACAGTGAAAAACTGATTTAACACTCAAAACTAGACGGCTAACGTGTTGTCAAAATGAGTCAACTTTTCATTGAATGCATTTACACTTTATTTCATTGAATGCATTTATTTCACTAAAGTTCTCACTGCATCAGTCGCTATCGACGCTGAGATCCGCTGCAACTATTGCGCTATCCATAGCCATGCCACAGCTGCGGCCGCTTTCCGCCATCGCTGGTATCCACTACACTGCTAGTGCTGCTGCTAAGAGAGGACGACTGCTGTTGTCGCTGTCTAGAACTATTATGAGCGGCTTCGGCTGAAACAGGCTCTTATATAGGCCAAATAGCATGTTTTAAATTGCAAGGTATATGTTTCTGTCGATCGTGCTTGGGAAGCAATCATATAACGACCAATCAGAGGTCGAATTTTTTCGATTTGACAAGGCTTGACTATTTTCAATAGTACAATAGTGTGAAAAATAATATTACAATTATCTTCTTTTGGGAAGAATCTTAGAAGCTTTTACAATCTATTGCTTCAAGAACGAAGGAAATCCATCGAATAATAACCGATTTATTAGCATTTGAAATTGGACATATTTTTCACTTTTTTCGGTTTTGGATTTTCATTTCACATCCCTATGTAGCCGAACTTCCTGAGAGAAGTATTCTACTTCAAAAAATGAAGAATTATAACTTTTTACCCATTCCTGTAAATTTTGGTGCCTCTAGCAAAAATAGAAGTGCGTCAAAAGACCGCAAAGTAATTGCTCGGCGGTTCATCACTTCTAAATACGTTGGCTTTTGGGAAAACTTCTTAGTAGTCTCTGAAAACTTTACGCACTTCCGAGCTGGCTGGCAGGAACGGTTAAAAAGCTTTCATTTTTTCCATTTTGCAAATCGTCGACAAATGCGAGCAATTACACTGCGGCCTTAATTGGGAATTTGCTCAAAGGTCTATCAAATTTGTAACCAATGTTTATGTTAACATAGGTATAATCATAAGTTTCATTTCACTGAAAAACAAAATTCAGATGAATGAGAATGTTTCGTAACTATATGTACCTATTTAGTCTATTTCCACTAAAAGGAGCTCTTGCCTGATATTTTCGATTTCATTCACATTTTTTATTCAAACCCTCCTCCATCCACCAACGCACGGAAGCTCTCCTACAAAATTATTTGCTACGTAGGAATTACTTTGTTACGGTTTCATCAAAATTGAATGTTACACGTGCATCCGACCTTCACTCAACAATGTTGTTCACGAGCAGTGGCACCATTTAGTAATGAAAAACGCATCAGTTAACTTTCGAGGACTTGACATTCAGGTTGTTAGCTGGCTCGTCATAGTCCTTTTACAGGAAAAAAAATTAAACTGTGATGGATTGTGCAGGGAAAATAATAAAATATTTCTTAATAGTTCCCACTCGAAATTATTTTTGTATGGATTGCGCATAATGAAATATTTCTAGTGTATGATTTAACAAATAATATAATTATGTAAATTTCATTTGAATACTTCTGTACTGCTTCAACTAAGTATTGCGAAATCGGGCTATGCATCCTCTGATCCTTGACGTGTACCGAGAGCCTGCGTCACTTCATATACAATGTTATAGTAAATTAAAAAAAAATCAGCCCTAGTACTAATCATTAAGATAAATATATACATTACTTTACTACTGCTTCTCTCGATATATCATCATATAAAGCGACTGTCTGTCCACGTTCCACGCCGGCGAACTACAATACCGTATGTTTTTTCTGCGTTTTTTTGCGGTGAAATAAATAAATCATAAAAGAAAAGAAAAATAAACGTCGTCGTTGTGTGTGGAACAGTCAACCATTGACGACAATTCGTCGTTAAAAACCCTGACCCAGGGCACAACGCTTTACGTTATTTGTTGATTGTATACAAGTTTTGTTTGCCCTTTCTTGCAGCGTATAAATGCAACAGGGAAGGTTACGCGTATATGATGCCCTCAATGATTGAGTTCGATCGGTTTTCGGATACGTTGGCGAAATTTTGATAAATAAATATGACGACGCTGCGTACTTCCTCTCGATAAAACCAAAAGTTGCAACCTTTCGTCTGCGTTGAAAGTAAAAAAAAAGTCTCATTCGACGTTTCCGAATACTCGACAATTTCGTCTTACTAGCAATTCATATGGTAGTCGGTTGAGAGTTACCATTGCATCCATATTATTACGGCATTGTCTCAGGACAAAGAGTATTTTGCCACTTAATTTGAAATTTGACATACTCGTCACCACGATTGTTACCGGTTCTTTTTTTTATCGCTTGTCGCCGTTACCGGATAGGCTTCGTTCCGTTTCATACACGAATCTGACTCAATTGCACAAGTCAGCGCATATTTCTACACAAAAGGTAAAAGATTGATGGGAACCGGTACCTTGGTACGCGATATAATGTTGCAGACAGTTTTTCGTTGCTACAATATGTGCAAGGTTTTAAATTACGATACGCTACATGATGGGTTCAACGAGGGATGGATGGCGTGATCCGTGCTTTCGAAGTGCATCGAATGGGTTGATTTATAGCTTCCTTAATGGAGGCCAGAAATGTACCTGACAATCGACATGACTAAGCAGATTAATCCTTTTCGTCAATAACTAATCACCTACACTCCTTGACCCTATTACCGTTAGTAGGGACTATTATCCGCTTAAAAGTATCGTCTTGCCGACTGAGTTGAGCTGTAGTTCTAGGTAACGGTCAGTTGATTTCGGGTTCCATAACACATGCACATCCAGGGACCACAAACTGCAATCCTATGAGAATTTGTAACGCCGCTGTGGATATTAATTCACGGGTTCCGGAGCGTCGAGCATAACCGACAAGGGAGAATTATTATTTTCCTTTTCTTGGTTAAATTTTTTGCGAAACTTGTTTCGGTTGACTGTTACAGCTGTGCTAGAAAAGGTGCTGAATATAAATCGATACATGTGCCTACAAATTTTTGATAGTTTTATCAATTCAAAGACAAACAAACGACATAAATAAGATTATAGAAAATTGCGAGTGACAAACAATGCTGGAAAAGTCAAATGTATTATGTAAATATCAAAAAATTAAAAAAATGGACAATTTTCGGACCACTATTTTAACACAATTGTTAATAATTGTTCGGGTTATACATTTTTGAGAGGCATTGTGATTGTTGCTTCAATCAAGAATTGTATAATTTTTTAAGTCTTCCAAAAATTATGATACAGAATGAACTACACTAAACCGCGTAAAAAACCGCGTAAATGCCGGAATCCGCGTAAAAAACCTCGTAAATTCCTGAATCCGCGTAAAAAGCGCCCTTAGTGTACTCGAATGGTTCCTTCCAAATAGAAAAGCAGTAACTATGGCGAACCTTTGCTAATATTCTATTTGAAACAATTCTGGCAACCAGATTTAACTCCGCATGACTTCATTAAAAAAAAGCAAAGCCTTGGTGCTACATTCCGATTCGGAACTTGACCTTCTGTATTTTATACACAGACTTCGCAGCCAACTGTTAGGTGTACAGGACAATTGCGGGGCCCGCAATAACACTAACAGTCTCTCCCGAGCCGAGACTCGACCTACGACAACTGGCTTGTTAGGCCAGCATCGTACCTCGAGACCAGCTGGGAGGGTCATGACTTCATTACAGAATCTAAAATTATGTATCACGTTCAAAACATTAATAAAGGTTACTCTCATAAAAAATTTATAGCTAACAAAACATGATACGGTATAACGCAAATTCGTTGCGATTCGATATATCGTAACGAATTAAAAAATAACGTTATTATGAGAAATGCCTTGTATTTTGATTGAGCCATTTCTTTTTAATTCTTCAACGGCAACAAGCGTTTTTCTTGATGCTTGGAAAATTTCAAAATTACACCTTTTCAGAAGAACCTAACTCAAACACGATAGATAACCTGCAAAAATCATCAAAATGAATCTTTGTGATTACATAATCAGAAATGAACTTGTTAAACCAATTTTTTTTTATTATTATTTACCTTTCACCTTTATTGTTTATAACATAACAAGGATTAATACTAAATATTAATTGAACTTTCTTGGTTGGCTTGCACCCCCAGTGAGATTTAAATCTCATTGAAGGGGATGCTCGTAAATTTACAGTTCTCAGATAACGTTCGCCTAACGTAAGAAATGTGGAAGCTTAAGCCTTACTAATTGTGACACGATATTTTTAAATTGTTTTAGGTTTGTCTCATCTTTCAATGTTGCTGGTAGCGCGTTGTATAGTTTTTTTTCCATAGTACGAAAAAGCTCTTTTCCCGAATTCGCTATTTACTCTTGCCATTGTGAGATTTGACTGGTTTCTAGTGAAGTGGTTATGAGATGCTCGTTCAAATAGTTGATTATGATGGGTTGATTTGTGCCATAAAATTTTATGCATTTGAATCAGAGTTTGCTTTTCTCGAAGGGCTGCTACTGGCACGACAGATGCGGGTGCCTCTTCAAATAAGCTAATTGTTGAGTACATACGAGGTTTCCGGTAAACTGCTTTCAGGCAACGGTTTTGAAGAGTTTGTAATGACCTTATTTTATACTGGCTTGCTGCCCCCCAGATTGAGATCATGTACTGTAATTTGGATTGTACGAAAGCATGATATAAATTAGGCATCTGTTTTGTCGGTAAATAGTTGGAAACTTTATACAGAAGTCCGCAAGTTTTACTGATTTCAGACTTCAGTTTACTTATGTGGCTGTACCATGTGAGATTTGTATCAAATATCAGGCCTAGATACTTGTAAGTCTCAACTTTATCGATTGTTTCACAGTTTACTATCAAAGCATCGCTTGTGGGTCGTCTTGTGCGGGTGGAATCGAAGATCAAATATTTAGTTTTTGATATGTTGAGGGATAGTAAGTTTTCAGCGAAGTATATCTGCAACTTTTCCATATCCTCCTTCATTTGTTGTACAATTTGGTTCGAGTCAGTGGATGCATAAGACAAGGACGTATCGTCAGCAAAAAGACGTGGTATTCCATGCAGTCCAATTTTTGGCAGGTCGTTGACATAAATCAAAAAAAGGAGAGGCCCCAAGTTGCTGCCTTGAGGTACTCCGACGGTCGTACTTAGGTTATTACTACGAGAGTCATTCACAACTACAAATTGCCTTCTAGATGAAAGATGGCTTTTTATCAAATCGTTTGCTGGACCCCGAATACCATAGTAGTCAAGCTTACATAACAGAAGTTCGTGGTCAATCGTATCAAACGCCTTTTTGACGTAGAACTACGTTTTTCTTTAGCCTACCACATAGGGATGTAAATAGGAAAACTATTAACGAAAAAGGGACGAAATATGTCCCTTTTTAAATGCTTATAAATCGGTTTGTTTTCAACCGATTTCCTTCATTTTTGCAGTAATTGTTTGGAAAATTACACACGCATCCACCCAAATGTAGAAAATTGTTGATTGATTATGCAAACTATTGTACTATTGAAAATTGTCAAGCCTTGTTTAAACGAAAATTACGTCCTCTGATTGGTCGTTATATGATTGCTTCCCAAGCACGGTCGACAGAATCATATACCTTGAAATTGAAAACATGCTATTTGGCCTATATAAGAGCCTGTTTCAGCCGAAGCCGCTCATAATAGTTCTGGACAGCGACAAGTTGTCAACAGCAGTCGTCCTTCCTTAGCAGCAGCACTAGCCCTGTGGTTGTTCACCATGTCTCAGTAGCAGCGCGGTTCTTCTCAACGTGCCTCGCCAGTTTGCCATTATTCCCCCACTGTTGGGGCAGCATTAAGAACGTCATCACCAAATCCAATTTTGAACAGCAAAATGCCTTTTTTCAAGGCAAATAAACAAGTAATTGAAGGGTGAAAATTTCCTAGCATCAACACAAGCAAACATTCTTCGCGGGGTCCTAGCAATCAAATTCTGTTATAGTTTATTTAGTTAATACCCCCACTGTTGGGACAGCACAAAGGCTGCGATCAACACAACCGATTTTGAATAACAAACTGCCCTGTTAGAACGTATTCACAAAGGCAGTTAATTCGAATATGCAGAGCTAATATGAAGTCGATTCAATCAATCAGCATTAACAGAATTTCGTCGTCTCCCAGCTGCCAAGTTGCAACATGATGCAACACGCAACAACGAGCAAACGAAATCGCTTGATGTTACAAACCGCAATAAAATACGGGTTAAAACCGTTGCGTGTGTGAGAGCACCATCGGTGTTTATTCGCTGGAAACAAATATCGAATGCGAATTGTGGAATAATTCGTCTAAAGAATATTAGAAAATTAGACAACTGAACTGAAAGGCGTGGCCTTCTACGTAGCACCCTTCGGCTATAAAAGAGTGTTTCTGGGAAAACTAGCTACATTCATTAGTCGGAAGGCGAGCTGGATGGACCGTCCACAACGTTGACAGCAGTAGAAGCAGATACAGCACTCAGAAGTAACAGCGGGTTGCGCCTGTGGCTGCCTTCAAATTAAATAAATCACTTGCGCTGTGGTTGGTCACCATGTCTCAGTAGCAGCGCGGTTCTTCTCAGCGTGCCTCGCCAGACTGCCATTATTCCCCCACTGTTGGGGCAGCATAAAGATCGTCATCACCAAATCCAGTTTTGAACAGCAAAATGCCTTTTTTCAAGGCAAATAAACAAGTCATTGAAAGTTAATAATTTTTGACAACGTAAGCAAGCATTCTGTGCGGATTCTAGCAGTTACATCTGTCGCGGCCTTCTAATTTTTATTTTTTATTCTCGCTTATTTTCCGTCGGTCTAGTTCCGCCACTGTTGTGGCCAATCACCGACGCCCAGGGAGGCGACTCCACACCCAGGACCCTAACTCACGACCCGTTTATTAACGGACCGGCGCCAACGGCTTTACTTCCTCATGCGATGGAAGGCGTGATCCCAGAGATTTTTCGCCTCAGAAAATCTCCCAGTGTCGGCTAGGATTGAATCTAGACCAGTTGGGTTGGTTGTGAGTGGATCACGCCACCTCACAACCATCGACACCTATGTCGGCGGTGGGATTCGAACCCAGGCGTCGAGCGTGGTTGGCGGAGACGTTACCAACCACACTAGGCCCCCGCTATGCCGTCTAATTTACAGAAGGTGAAATAGATTCCACAGTGCATGTTGTCCGTGTATCTTAACTCCCACATTGTTGGGCCAGCACAAAGGTTGCGATCAGCAACCGATTTTGAACAACAAAATGCCTTTTTGGCGTAGAACTACGTTTTACTTTAGCATACCACACAGGGATGCAAACTGAAAAACTGGGACGAAATTTGTCCCTTTTCAAATGCTTATAGGTCGGTTGGTTTTCAACCGATTTTCTTCATTCTTGCAGCAATCGATTGGAAAGTTATACACGCATCTGCCCAAGTGCAGAAAAATGTTGTTTGAATCTACGAACTATTGCACTATTGAAAATTGTCAAGCCTTGTTGAAATAAAAATAACGTCCTCTGATTGGTCGCTTGCTTGCTGTGTGTGTATGATATGGTATCATGTGTGTATGTGTGTATGATATGGTATGTTGTGTGTATGGTATAATGAGATGGTATGATGTGTGTGTGTCTATGATATGGTATGATTTGTGTGTGTGTGCTGTGTATGGTTTTAAACTCGGCACGATCTGCTAACTGCTGAAACCGGTTCACGAAATTCACAACCCTTCATTAGTAGACATTATAACTCATTACCCAAGTAAAAATATTGGTTTTATCAAAGTTTTATAGCGCTCAATACAGCCAAAAAGGCGCTATAAAACTTTGATAAAAACAGTTGTGCTACTAGGGTAATGAAACACTCAATGCATTTGTTAATAGTGTACGTAGTTCTACGTCATTTATGCGGTCGTGTCTTGGATACAACCTCCTACTTTTTTAAATCCAGGAAAAGTACGCCTAAAGCTTGTCGAGAATCCAGCGCACTGTATATGTTGTCAACTAATTCACTGGCTGCGGTAAGTGTGCTAGATCCAGAGCGAAAACCATATTGATGACTGTATAAAACTTCATTACTATTGAAGAATTCATTTATTCGGACTACTAACAGTTTCTCGAGTATTTTGCTCAGAACAAATAAGATAGAAATTGGTCTATAATTACTGATCTGCGCTGTATCGCCACCCTTGTGCAAGGGAATAGCCTTCGCAATCTTTAGCAAATCGGGGAAAATTCCCGTGTTGATCGATTGGTTGAAGACATCTCGCAACAAAACAGAAAATACATTATGATGTAGCTTGAGAAAGTATGCTGGAATTTCATCGGGACCACAGCTTTTGTTGGTGTCAAGATCCCTTATCAAGACAATTACTTCTTGCTTAGAAGCAGGTCGCAAGAAAATGGAGTTAATTAATGGAGACAGACTGGCAAATTTGTTAACATCACGAGAACTAATAATTGTCGAGGCTAATTGGGGTTCAACCTTACAGAAATACTCATTAAAAGCATTTGCAACTGTTTCACCATGCGTAACGACATCTGTTCCAATCTTCAGTTTTATTGTTTCCTTGCTTTCTTTACTGAAACCTACTACCTTTTTCAGATTTATCCACATTTCAGTTTGGTTACCATTGAAGAAAAGTTTGGAAAAGTAGTTTCTCTTCGCAAATTTCTTGGCTTGTTGCACTTTTTTGGAAATATGCAACCAAAGTCCGCGTAGATGGGTGTCTGTAGGATGCCTCTTGTAGATCCGTGATACATTTTCTTTAAATCGAATTAACTTCCAAACTTCGAAAGTCATCCAAGGACAGTAGCCTTTAATTTTAGCTTGGACGGTAACTTTTCTCGAAAATTTCTCCTTCAGCTGCTGATACAAAATCACAACGTTCTTCAACCTACTCTCTGGCGAGCTCTGTGGCAGAACAGATAACTCAGCGATGAAAGCTTCATTTAGCTTGGTATTTTTTTTTTTCCTCATATATCATTTATTTGACACGGCACAAATACAATTTGATGTTTAACGGCGCCAATTATATCTGGTGACTTAAAAACTAAAAGCAAATTTTTTATCCTCGCTGCCGACTACGAGCTGAAATTAAGTCTAACTTAAAACTAGCATGAATTTTTCAATCAGTGTTTTGTTGTTGAATGGTCGTCTGGTGCTCTTCGAATGGCCGATGTCATGAGCTGGGGCAGGGGCTTGTATCCTCGGGTCCTGGAGGTATTGTGCGGGGTCTAGTTGCTGGTTATGGTTCGTTGTTGTTGTTCGCTAGTGTTCAAGTGGCCATATGGTATGTGCCGCTGAGCCAAGCTATCACTGAAGGCCTCGGGTGGCGAATTCGAGTGGGGTGCAGTTGCTGATTCCAAAATCTGTGCTTAAGGTTCAAACGTGTTCTTGTCGTTTTGTTGGGTGTAGACGGAGGGGAACGGGACTAGACTGGGGCATGGATGGATTTTAGGAAAACGTATATAAGGGTCATGTAGGGTATGTCACGGCTCGCCAAGACATCACGAACAGGTACAGCTGGCCGTCTACCTCCGGCCTCAAGGGAAGCTACTAATTTAGACCTGGCGTCACGGTGGACAGGGCATGACCAAACAACGTGCTCTATGTCGTGATAACCTTCACCACAGGCACATTTAGCTTGGTATTGTCCACTATAATTTTTTCTAGTGTTCGCAAGGTCACGGTTTTCCGCAACTTGAAAGTCGATAAGATTAAGCTATGATCACTCTCATCTGTATGAATAGTCTCATTCATGACAAAGGGTTGTAGACTCTCGGAACCCACAACATGATCTAAAATGTTATCGCTACTAGGTCTAGTTGTATACGAATTTGTCACGTCGAAGTTGTAACATTTCGATTGATCCGCATATTCTTGAACAGTCGTATTATCCAAATGGTTGAATGGAATGTTTACATCTCCAACAATAACACAGTCATTGCGCATATGTGACGACAAAACTGTCTCTAATCTATCTAGGAACCCAGCATGACCGAAAGACGGTGGTCGGTAAACTGCATGTATATGAAACTCGGTTCCAACATGTAGGCGAATATTAATGTGGTGTAAACCCTGATCATGGGTGTTACAAACCGTTTCATACAAAATAGGTTCCCTGATGTAAACTGCTAAACCTCCTCCTCGAGCCTCTGGTCTACATGAAAAATACTTCGATAACCATCGATTTGCGAGTTCTTGATTCTGTCTTTCTTTATCCAGGTCTCACCAACGGCAGTCCGGATATCAGCTAAACACAGTCCAAAAAACCACGATGTTTGATGGTGATCGTCCTGTTGTTCTCATTTCATTAGGTTTTGACGTAGGACTACGTCTATCTGGAAGTTAGATACCTGAATTTGAAAATCCAGTAATTCAACCAGGGAAAACCAGGGAAAAGTGGTCAGGTTTTGAGCGCTTATTTTTCAGTCATTCATAATCAGGTTTTCGAGGTTTTGGCATCAATCGATCAGAAATTATTTTACGGTTAAATTTATGTAACAAAAACAAACTATTGTTTGAGATACACTATTGAAAAATTGGTAAATAACATCGATTGTCTAAATCATACCGCGCAGCCAATCACTACCTCTCTTCCCAAGCACAGTCGACACTAACGGATACAACCGATCTGAATTTGTTGTTATTGTTGTTGTCACTTTCTATTTCCGATGCTTATTTACGTTCTTTACCATTCCATATTCTACTTAACTCCTCCTTCTTTCTAACTAACTGACGTAGCCTTGATATAAAAGGTACCATTCGAACATTTCACCCCATCAGTTTCATTACGAAATCGTACCGGTGACATACGGACGCTACCTGTTAGCAGCTGAAAGGAGGATAGACAAAAGAGTACCGGTCATCTCGTGCCGGTTTCACCCGTAATGCTGGTGACTGTTAGTAGTACATGGCTACTGCAAAATACTAAAATGGCTGGAGTTCTGGACGGACTAACCAAAAAACAAGAATAATCGGCAACTTGCCCCTTTGGGTGCCTCGAAGTGTTGTAATTTTCTCTTTTACAAAACGTGGCTGATAGCAGGGAAAGCCAATGGGCATTTTTTCCTTGGTGTTTATTTTTCGACAGCGGCCGGTGTAGTGAATCGTTCTGGTCTCAAATACCGAATAGGTTCGTATTTCCTGTTTACTGAGAAAGGGAGAATCTACCGAATTCGCTAGTTCAAATGTCTGTCTTGTCATTACAAGCTACGAACAAATGCTTTTGTAATTCGAATATCTGCGAAGTGGAGATGCCGATATAAATAAGGTTTGATTCATATATTTTATTTATATTATTTACTGTTCAAAGCGCACTAATGTCTCTGCAAATGAAAATGTACTGTTTGATAAAAAATATTGAAAAATACCGTAGTTCTACGTCATGCGGTTGTATCTTTGATACCACCCTCCTACTATTTCAAAGGCGTTCGACACAGTATCACACAAATTTCATGTCAAAAACTAAGATCAAACTTTGAGTTTTCACTATGTGCATCGAATCTGATTAATTTATATCTTAGCGAGCAATTACAAGCGATCTTCAATAATGGAACCCTTTTTCAGTTTCTACCTGTATCATATGAAATCCTACAAGGTTCTATTATGAGAAAAAAATCATTTTCTTTATGCATGAAAGACCTCTCTGAATTCTTCGAAAACTGTAAGATTCTCCTTTATTATACAGTAGGCTTGCAAACGGTCAACGCTTTCTTTTGGTTCGTTAGTTAGTGTGCATCGCAGTAGGCTTACGCTTGTAAATGTAAAATGATCGTCGGCTCTTGCACCCAGAACAAGCAGTAGAATAACATTCGCGCATCGAAGAGATGAACTTTGTTTTATTGCTATCTACTTAATTCTATTTCTGTTGAGAAATATTATTGCAAGATCAATGATACCATTAACTCCTAAAATCTCCGCACACATCGTGCGTTATTCTTGTTTCTATACAAAATATCAGAATACGTTCAAGGAAAAAACGTCGCGGTGGCAAGTTCTCATTCGACATGTATATTCAAGAATGTATTTAGACAGCGGGCCTCGTCACGGTTTTTTGATAAAGTAACTCCATCATGCTTAAAATCAATCACGTCCTCGTAAGATAAAAGGTGTGGTTTCAGTTCAACTTGGAAAATTTTTCGGCGTCAACGTGGAGTGAACTTAAAATCTGCATAGAAATCACGTGACTCCACAAAGACCGAAGTCAAAAAAATGGGGTTTTTGCATTAAGTAATTTAGGGACCATCCAATAAAGATGTCATGCATTTAAGGGAAAAGGGGAGGGGGGGGGTGTTTTGATTATTGTGACATTATTTGGTATATGGGGGAAGGGGGTTAGCTTGAATGTGACATCACATTTCAACTAAAAAAAATAAATAATTGAAAAAGACACATACCAATACCACAGAGTTCAACTCAGAACTATTTTTTAATACTTGCATCATTCATTCGTGGTTCGTAGTAGTTTTTTGACGTAGAACTACGTCTCTCAGGAAGTTCGGTTACATAGGGGTGTAAAATAAAAACCTAAAACCGGAAAAAGTGAAAAATATGTCCAATTTTAAATGCTAATAAATCGGTTAATTTTCGATGTATTTCCTTCGTTCTTACAGCAAACCATTGGAAAATCTCCTAAGAAGCCTCCAAAATGCAAAAAATTGTATTTTTATTATTCGAACTATAGTACTATCGAAAACTGTCAAGCCTAGTCAAAACACAAAAGTCGACCACTGATTGGTCGTTATATGATTGCTTTCCCAAGCACGGTCGACATAATTACAGACCTAGTGATTCGGAATATACTATTTGGTCTATAAAAAAGCCTGATTCAACCGAAACTGCTCATATTATTTCTAGACAGCGACTACAACAATGCTTACTTAACAGCAGCAGCAGCTGTGGCAGCGGATAGCATCAGCAGCAGCAGTGGTATTAGCAGCGATAGTGGCATGGCCAGCTGGTTTAGCAAAACTTCCTCTAGTAAAAAGCTGTTTTTGTGCGGTAGTGGGCAGCATCAGTAGAAGGTACATTAGCCGGCACTTCATCTAATAAGAAAGTTGCCGTGTTTCGACAACACACAAATATTCTGGAATGCTGGCATTAAAAGTATAGGGCCGTCAAATTTTCAGTGTAACAACAGCTTTCAACAGCGCTATCAGAAAAATGTCTTAATCCCCTCTGTCGGGGTAGCACACATATGCGATCAACATTATATCCAATATGAAATGGAACAACAACTGTCCAAGAAGGACAACAAACAAATTATTGAAGATTTAATAATTGTCGTTTTGCTCTAGAATTAGAAGTAAAATGTTATTTTAAACTGCATGCAATCTGACTGTTGAAATTTTTTTTCGTTGTATAGTTTTTGTTCCATTCCTGCTTAGTGATATATGTGCAAACTGAAAGTCGGTAGCACTTCAACTCCTTTTTTTGCACAAAATTTTAAACATGGGTTTCCCAGAAAAGTCGTTTATTACGCAACATATTTGTGTTGGTTTTACATTTTCAAATCGTTTATTCAGTGTCCGATGAGTTTGATTCCTGCTTATTCTTTGGTTTTGCCTAACCTTTTTATAATTTTTTTTTTTTGATATTCAGCTCGATTCGCATGTGGAAATAAATGAAAACAATGTTATTGATTTTTTTTTCGAAAAAATTCTGCACAAATAATTAAAAACGGTTAGCTAATAAGTAAAACTGATTACTGAATTTACGCGGTTTTTGTACGCTGATTTTGACGTAGAACTACGTTTTTCTTTAACCTACCACATAGGGATGTAAATAGGAAAACTATTAACGAAAAGGGGACGAAATATGTCCCTTTTTAAATGCTTAAGAATCGGTTTGTTTTCAACCGATTTCCTTCATTTTTGCAGCAATTGTTTGGAAAATTATACATGCATCCACCCAAATGTAGAAAATTGTTGATTGATTATGCAAACTATTGTACTATTGATAATTGTCAAGCCTTGTTTAAACGAAAATTACGTCCTCTGATTGGTCGTTATATGATTGCTTCCCAAGCATGGTCGACAGAATCATATACCTTGCAATTGAAAACATGCTGTTTGGTCTATATAAGAGCCTGTTTCAGCCGAAGCCGCTCATAATAGTTCTGGACAGCGACAAGTTGACAACAGCAGTCGTCCTTCCTTAGCAGCAGCACTAGCCCTGTGGTTGATCACCACGTCTCAGGAGCAGCGCGGTTCTTCTCAGCGTGTTTCGCCAGACTGCCATTATTCCCCCGTGTTAGGGCAGCATGAAGATCGTCGTCACCAATTCCAATTTTGAACAGCAAAATGCCTTTTTTCAAGGCAAATAAACAAGTCATTGAAAGTTAATAATTTTTGACAACGTAAGCAAGCATTCTGTGCGGATTCTAGCAGTTACATCTGTCGCGGCCGTCTAATTTACAGAAGGTGAAATAGCTTCCACAGTGCATGTTGTCCGTGTATCTTAACTCCCCCACTGTTGTGGCAGCACAAAGGTTGCGATCAGCAACCGATTTTGAACAGCAAAATGCCTTTTTTCAAGGCAAATAAACAAGTAATTGAAGGGTGAAAATTTCCTAGCATCAACACAAGCAAACATTCTTCGCGGGATCCTAGCAATCAAATTCTGTTGTAGTTTATTTAGTTAATACCCCCACTGTTGGGACAGCACGAAGGCTGCGATGTTAGAACGCGTTCACAAAGGCAGTTAATTCGAATATGCAGAGCTAATATGAAGTAGATTCCATCAATCAGCATTAACAGAATTTCGTCGTCTCCCAGCTGCCAAGTTGCAACATGATGCAACATGCAACAACGAGCGAACAAAATCGCTCGATGTTACAAACCGCAATGAAATACGGGTTAAAACCGTTGCGTGTGTGAGAGCACCATCGGTGTTTATTCGCCGGAAACAAATATCGAATGCGAATTGTGGAATAATTCGTCTAAAGAATATTAGAGAATTAAACAACTGAAAAGAAGGGCGTGGCCTATTACGTAGCACCCTTCGGCTATAAAAGAGTGTTTCTGGGAAAACTAGCTACATTCATTAGTCGGAAGGTGAGCTGGATGGACCGTCCACAACGTTGACAGCAGTAGAAGCAGATACAGCACTCAGAAGTAACAGCGCGTTGCGCCGGTGGCTGCCTTCAAATAGATAAATCACTTGCGCTGTGGTTGGTCACCATGTCTCAGTAGCAGCGCGGTTCTTCTCAGCGTGCCTCGCCAGACTGCCATTATTCCCCCACTGTTGGGGCAGCATAAAGATCGTCATCACCAAATCCAATTTTGAACAGCAAAATGCCTTTTTTCAAGGCAAATAAACAAGTCATTGAAAGTTAATAATTTTTGACAACGTAAGCAAGCATTCTGTGCGGATTCTAGCAGTTACATCTGTCGCGACCGTCTAATTTACAGAAGGTGAAATAGCTTCCACAGTGCATGTTGTCCGTGTATCTTAACTCCCCCACTGTTGGGGCAGCACAAAGATTGCGATCAGCAACCGATTTTGACGTAATACTACTGTCGTTTTCGTTTTCGCGGTGTAGCTACACTCAAACGACACTTGTGACACCGGAAATGTTTTATTTGATTTTTCGTGCTACCCTTTTTCTGTCTCTCCCTACACTTTTTCTGTCACTGATGGCACCCGAAAAAAGCAGAGTGTACTGTAGGAAGTTATCAACACATTAACACGTATGTGTCAAAACTGGTTTATTTTGGTTTTCGTTCCACGTGGTTAAGTGTCAGGTAAATTTTTTCTCAGCACATTTGCGAGATGGACATATGAAATGGAATCGAGACAAAATGACGAATGCGATAATGACCAAAACAAAACGAATTGACAGCTATCCCATTATTACGCATACCAATGCAATGACACTGAAAATGTTTTATTTGAAGCTGCAAAGTATAGCACGGAAAAAGAGTAGCTACACCGCGAAAACGAAAACGACATACGTTTTACTTTAGCATACCACACAGGGATGCAAACTGAAAAACTGGGACGAAATTTGTCCCTTTTCAAATGCTTATAGGTCGGTTGGTTTTCAACCGATTTTCTTCATTCTTGCAGCAATCGATTGGAAAATATTAAAAATTATCATTGAAAATTGTCAAGCCTTGTTGAAATAAAAATAACGTCCTCTGATTGGTCGCTTGCTCGCTGTGTGTGTATGATATGGTATGATATGGTATGATGTGTGTATGGTATGATGATATAGTATGATGTGTGTGTGTATGATATGATATGATGTGTGTGTGTCTCTATGATATGGTATGATGTGTATGCGTCTGTATGATATGGTATGATGTGTGTGTGTCTATGATATGGTATGATTTATGTGTGTGTGTGTAACAGCAACAATACCGTACGCTTAGCCTGGGGGCTAATAGCGGTCTCGATCAACTCGATTTTAGTTGAGAGAATTCGTTATCGATATTGTTTTTGGCACATTTTGCATGTGTAGGATAGGTACAACGATACACCGTGCCCCAGTGCTGAGTCGAGAAAATTTCCAGCTCGAAAAGATCCTCGACTCGATCGGGAATCGAACCCGATATCACAACCGTGTAGGAGAGCTAGCCGACCGACATCGCTAACCACAGAGCCACGGGGACCGCACTGTGTGTGCTGTGTATGGTTTTTAACTCGGCACGTTCTGCTAACTGCTGAATCCGGTTCACGAAATTCACAACCCTTCATTAGTAGATTATAACTCATTACCCAAGTAAAAATATTGGTTTTATCAAAGTTTTATAGCGCTCAATACAGCCAAAAAAACGCTATGAAACTTTGATAAAACCAGTTGTGTTACTAGGGTTATGAAACACTCAATGCATTTGTTAATAGTGTACGTAGTTCTACGTCATTTATGCGGTCGTGTCTTGGATACAACCTCCTACTTTTTTATACGCGCCACGTATATCCCGCGTAAAAAAAGACTCAAGTGTATATCTAGTACATTTGATTGGGGTGATTGATATTCAAGGTTAAAAGCCCCATCCATGTTCACCAACCTGTTACAGATAGTTTTTGCTTAATTGCTATTAAAGCTATTGAAATGTTCCGTTGCTGCATGAAAGATCAATTATTGTTTTCACGATTTATTATCCAATTAAAAAAAAATGGTGCTTGGTTCGGTTTAGTTACATCCCGACCATTTCTGTTTATTCTGTTTACTTATTCGACAGTCTACACTTTTCGTCGGTAATCAAACCTTCCTCACAGCTTGAATGCCTCGGAAATGTTTAAGTGCTTTGTAGTAGTTGTCATTTCACCTTGCTTAAAAATTTAGAGTGGAGTCATTTATTTTAAAGGTCACTTAATGTAGCTCTAGAAAAGGTTTCTCAACCGCAATCAATATCAAAGGGTGTCCCGTGTCATTTGGGCCGACATGGATATGAACAGGATGGAAAACAATGGCAATATCGTGCATTAGCTTTAAACACGCGGGTACAGCAGTAAGCTACTTCACCTGCTTTAAAATTCTTGTCAATGCACACTTTGAAAATCACGAATACAACCAACATTGCGAGGTCACGACGAATTCGGGCAAATTACTCGTTAGGTAAAGTGGATTGAGTTAAAAAAAAGGATCAACTAACCTGGTTCAAGTAATTTTTAAGAAATAAAGATTGTTTATTGTGACGAAAATATTGAAATACACTTTCGCTTCTTCATTGTCCCAATTTCCAAACACAATGGGACCGGAAATATTACCTTGAATATCTAGTCACGGTGGACGGTTCAGCAGTATGGCACAATCAAAACCTCGATTGAATTAATCTTCACATGCTCGGGAACGCGCAAAAAAAATCGTCAATCTTTTTTTCGTGCCAGCAAAACCTCAACACGGCTCGATCTACAAGTATGTATTCCACTTTTCCTCGAGTATTCTCCGAAATCAGCACACGCTCGCTGTTAAGTCAGCTTGATTGGCCACTTCTTTTTTATCGCTTTAAATTTGTATTCAGGCGTAATAAAGCCGAAATCTTCCCAGGCCGGCGGCAGCCCTCGCACAAAATGCAAATCCCATAAATCAACTGAACGACACACGTTTTCACTTTATTTGCACCAAATTCTTCGTTAATTGCATTTCCGTGCTGCCGCCGATGCCGTGCCGAGCGTGTCCTTCTGGTAGATGCTGAGATGTCGTTGTCCTCCCGCCCAATGCAGCAGCATCTGCAGAAGCTGGTTGAATCATCTCATCGGCACTGTTTCATCACAAAACAAAACAGTCTCAGGACCTCCTAATAGTGCAGGTCACTTTCGAAAGTCACTTCCCCGCACGCACGCACAACACAAGACTTGAAATCCCTGGCTCTAGATTAAGTCACACGTTATTCGGTCGCCACTCGGAACCGACGAAAATCACGTCCACACTGATCGAGATCTGCACTGCAACTGCTGTGCCGCTACCCAACTCACGGTTTTTTTCCAGCTCCTGGGCAGACGGTCCACTTTGTACAAACATATACAGCACTAATTAGCCGGTATACAGTTTGTGTAGGAACAAACTGCAGCAACGGTTTGTCCACACTGACTGCTGGCTGTACGCCTGCCACACATCCGATGCACTACGCGGAACGCAGACGAATGGAAAGGAACGCAACCGAATCTTCTCCTACACCGACCGTAAATCCGTACGCAGTATCAATCCGCGGCAGAATGAGTGTTCAGCACTGTGCTAGCAACGAGCAAAGCCATCGAGGGAACGCAAAAAAGGATAACAACATGCAGCGAATGCACTTTTCGCTCGGAGAGTACAATGTTGTGTACTCTCATCGCATGTGCGAGAGTTGCTCTTTTTGCAGAGAGCCTAGCTACTAACGCAACTATTCAACATTAAGTCAAATCCTAGTAAAGGTCCGATGCGGCGCGAAAGCATGTTGATTTGGCTTTCAACAAACCACGAGAAAGAGGACGTGAGGTGGAACTCTTATGATTGGTTAGTATTGTAAACTTTCTCTCTCTCTCTCTCTCTCTCTCTCTCTCTCTCTCTTTCACGTTTACGTTTCGTTTCGATATACCAAAACGAATGCGGTTGTTGGACAGATCGCGACTATTCATATTCGCGTGGTCAATGAAAACGTTTAACTCAAGCAGCGCGCCGCACATCATAATACTCATGCTTTCAGCAGGATCTCATCGAGATGGGTTTTTTATGCTTTTGGCGATATGAGAGAAGATATAAACGCCTAGGTAAAAATGGTTTAGTGCCGCTATTTTTGCTGCGCTGACCTGCTCAAATAAACTATCACCGTAAAATAAATGTACAAGCTATCGGGGTATCGGGAACCGGGAATAGTAAAGAAGATTCGTTTGCGAAAATGAAATTTTAAAATAATTAAATAATAAAGGGTAACTAAAAACCGTTTTCACTTTGTTATTAATTTGCTTGAAAAACGATTAAAAAAAAACTTAACATATTGAAGTTTACATCATAATTCGTCTTGGTTTTGGTTGCAAATATTTGCAGAAAAGGAGAACACGCGCTTATTGTCCGTCTAAGTAGGTTTTAGGGTCTTCAAGTCGTCAAACAATCGTTTCAGATTCGCAAATCATACTTACTTTGAGATATTGAAATATTTATTTTAAGTCGAAATGATTCACTGGTTTAAAAAAGTCCTTTTTTCAACATTAATTATAGTTCAAATTCATCGCTAACTTGGCAATTTTGTATTAAGTTCCAACCATAAAAAAATGAAACAATAAATCCTTCCAACACAAGTTACACGAAAAATGACTTGCAAGTTGGGTTCAAATGTTCTTAACTATTCCAAAAGTCTTTAGTAAATCGAAAACATATCAGTTTCACTTTTTTGACAACTCCAAGGACTAGTTCGCGTTGGGAAGAAATGTTTTTGTTGTAGTTTGCTCATACCAAACTTCAGTAAGAACAAAGAAAATTTCAAGTAATTATGCGCTCAGCAGAGAAAATACTAGCAAGAGCAATAAGCTTGAAACGGAAAGATAAAATTTACACACGAGCACGGATATGAAAGATTAGCGTATCACTTACTTCAATAGTGATACTGCCAATAATATGAAGTGCGGAGTACAGAAAACATCCGGGCAGTATCACAATAGATCTAAGCTCTGGTCGCAGTGATGAGTCCATACAAAAAAAAAGTGCATAGTACAGTTCACTATAAACTGCGCAACAATTTTGGCAAAAAGTTCATTTTGAAAGCGAAAATCTTATAGTTTCTATTGTGTATGGTTTACTGCAAATCTCAACTATAATCCGTCAGGAAGGTAGAAGAAGACCGGCCAGTGTAGTGGACAGAAAAGGACTTTTGACGTAGAACTACGTTTTTCTTTAGCCTACCACATAGGGATGTAAATAGGAAAACTATTAACGAAAAGGGGACGAAATATGTCTCTTTTTAAATGCTTATAAATCGTTTTGTTTTCAACCGATTTCCTTCATTTTTGCAACAATTGTTTGGAAAATTATACACGCATCAACCCAAATGTAGAAAATTGTTGATTGATTGTGCAAACTATTGTACTATTGATAATTGTCAAGCCTTGTTTAAACGAAAATTACGTCCTCTGATTGGTCGTTATATGATTGCTTCCCAAGCACGGTCGACAGAATCATATATCTTGCAATTGAAAACATGCTATTTGGCCTATATAAGAGCCTGTTTCAGCCGAAGCCGCTCATAATAGTTCTGGACAGCGACAAGTTGTCAACAGTAGTCGTCCTTCCTTAGCAGCAGCTCTAGCCCTGTGGTTGGTCACCACGTCTCAGTAGCAGCGCGGTTCTTCTCAGCGTGTGTCGCCAGACTGCCATTATTCCCCCACTGTTGGGGCAGCATAAAGATCGTCATTACAAATCCAGTTTTGAACAGCAAAATGCCTTTTTTCAAGGCAAATAAACAAGTCATTGAAAGTTAATAATTTTTGACAACGTTAGCAAGCATTCTGTGCGGATTCTAGCAGTTACATCTGTCGCGGCCGTCTAATTTACAGAAGGTGAAATAGTTTCCACAGTGCATGTTGTCCGTGTGTCTTAACTCCCCCACTGTTGTGGCAGCACAAAGGTTGCGATCAGCAACCGATTTTGAACAGCAAAATGCCTTTTTTCAAGGCAAATAAACAAGTAATTGAAGGGTGAAAATTTCCTAGCATCAACACAAGCAAACATTCTTCGCGGGATCCTAGCAATCAAATTCTGTTGTAGTTTATTTAGTTAATACCCTCACTGTTGGGACAGCACAAAGGCTGCGATCAACATAAACGATTTTGAATAACAAACTGCCATGTTAGAACGCATTCACAAAGGCAGTTAATTCGAATATGCAGAGCTAATATGAAGTCGATTCAATCAATCAGCATTAACAGAATTTCGTCGTCTCCCAGCTGCCAAGTTGCAACATCAAACAACATGCAACAACGAGGAACCTAAATCGCTTGATGTTACAAACCGCAATGAAATACGGGCTAAAACCGTTGCGTGTGTGATTGCACCATCGGTGTTTATTCGCTGGAAACAAATATCGAATGCGAATTGTGGAATAATTCGTCTAAAGAATATTAGAGAATTAGACAACTGAACAGAAAGGCGTGGCCTATTACGTAGCACCCCTCGGCTATAAAAGAGTGTTTCTGGGAAAACTAGCTACATTCATTAGTCGGAAGGTAAGCTGGATGGACCGTCCACAACGTTGACAGCAGTAGAAGCAGATACAGCACTCAGAAGTAACAGCGGGTTGCGCCTGTGGCTGCCTTCAAATTAAATAAATCACTTGCGCTGTGGTTGGTCACCATGTCTCAGTAGCAGCGCGGTTCTTCTCAGCGTGCCTCGCCAGACTGCCATTATTCCCCCACTGTTGGGGCAGCATAAAGATCGTCATCACCAAATCCAATTTTGAACAGCAAAGTGCCTTTTTTCAAGGCAAATAAACAAGTCTTTGAAATTTAATAATTTTTGACAACGTAAGCAAGCATTCTGTGCGGATTCTAGCAGTTACATCTGTCGCGGCCGTCTAATTTACAGAAGGTGAAATAGCTTCCACAGTGCATGTCCGTGTATCTTAACTCCCCCACTGTTGGGGCAGCACAAAGGATGCGATCAGCAACCGATTTTGAACAGCAAAATACCTTTTTTGACGTAGAACTACGTTTTACTTTAGCATACCACACAGAGATGCAAACTGAAAAACTGGGACGAAATTTGTCCCTTTTCAAACCGATTTTCTTCATTCTTGCAGCAATCGATTGGGAAATCATACACGCATCTGCCCAAATGCAGAAAAATGTTGTTTGAATCTACGAACTATTGCACTATTGAAAATTGTCAAGCCTTGTTGAAATAAAAATAACGTCCTCTGATTCGTCGCTTGCTTGCTGTGTGTGTATGATATGGTATCATGTGTGTATGTGTGTATGATATGGTATGATGTGTGTATGATATAATGATATGGTATGATGTGTGTGTCTATGATATGGTATGATTTGTGTGTGTGCTGTGTATAGGGATACCATCCGTCCTGATTTAGCAGGACATGTCCTGATTTTGAAATCATATTTGGGCGTCCTGATTTATTTTTCATATTCTAGCATTTGTCCTGATTTTCATAAGACATGCAATTATCTTCAATCGCCAAGCTCATATTTCAAGGCACAAGTCGGTAAGTTTTTAACAGAAACGTGAATGTTGCCTGATATTAGAAATTGTTGGAGATTGCCCAGAATTTTTTTTTTCATTTCTGGTTGCCAGTTCGAATGCGTCGCTGGAAAAATAAAAACAAAAGGACATTTTTCTTCGATAAAATACTTAAAGTAACATTTTATGAGGTAAAATTGTAAAATATGAAGTGATGACCGTTTTGCGGGCTAAAGAAATAAAGGGACCTTTTACAGTCAACGAGGTGAGCAGCGAGTTACTCGCCTGACTAATTTAGATATAACAGATGGTGAGTCGGCTGGATCTCGGACGAGTAGGTCGTCTGCGAAACAGCTCCACTGAGCTGTCACCAGCCAAGTTTCACTCGCGTTTCCTAATACAACATTTTGCTCGTCAGTGACTCTAGGCGAGGCAAATTGCTCGCCTCTTTTCTTGTAATCGGTCCCAAAATCAGGAAAAATCTATAATGCAGAATTGAAATATCTGGGAGATCAGATATTAAACCTGTCTATCTTAATACATGTTCAATAATGTGAATAATTCTGATAAATCTCGATACCTAACCACACAAGGCTCACGCTCACTGCGTAAATTATTTCTTTGGTTAAGCCTGAGTAAAGTGAATAGTGTTGAACATTTGACAATTTTCATCTTTAATTTTAAACAGTTTACGTGTGCTGAATTCTTTGGGGACATACAAATTCCTAAAACTTCAAAGTTGATAAAATTGGATCGTTCGAGATACATGTTGAATAAATTAACAACCGAATAGCATTTTGAAGTGCAAATCACATACCACCAGTTTGAACCAGAATAAAAATAATTTGGATCAAATTTGTGCCGAAAAAATAGATGTCCTGATTTGTACCTCTGACCAGATGGTATCCCTAGCTGTGTATGGTTTTTAACTCGGCACGATCTGCTAACTGCTGAATCCGGTTCTCGAAATTCACAACCCTTCATTAGTAGACATTATAACTCATTACCCAAGTAAAAATATTGGTTTTATCAAAGTTTTATAGCGCTCAATACAGCCAAAAAGCGCTATAAAACTTTGATAAAAACAGTTGTGTTACTAGGGTAATGAAACACTCAATGCATTTGTTAATAGTGTACGTAGTTCTACGTCATTTATGCGGTCGTGTCTTGGATACAACCTCCTACTTTTTTCATTTTTACAGAATCTACTTCAGTATAAAAAAAAGTAGGAGGTTGTATCCAAGACACGACCGCATAACTGACGTAGAACTACGCACACTATTAACAAATGCATTGTTGTAGGTGTTTCATTATTGAGTATAAAGTCTACTAATGCTTGCTTTGTGCTGCCTCAACAGTGGAGTAATAAAGACACTGAAAACACGAGCTGTAAAAGCTGTTTCACATTCTTTAATTAGACGGCTGCTACAGATTTAAATTGCTACTATCCAGCACAGATTGCTCGCTTGAGTTGTCAAAAATTATTAACTTTCAATGACTTGTTTATTTGCCTTGAAAAAGGCATTTTGCTGTTCAAAATTGGATTAGCTGATGGCAATCTTTATGCTGCCTTAATAGTGGGAGAATAATGGCAGTCTGGCGAGACACGCTAGGAAGAACCGCGCTGCTCCTAAGACATGGGGGCTTATTACAGGAGTCACTTCACGGTGAGATGGCAACCGTAATAGGCACGGTGAAAGTGATTCTCATTTGATTTGCACGCGTCTTTTTTCACCGTGAGATTTCTTCACTTCGTTCTCACCGTGAGGTGACATCCGTAATAAGCTCCATGGTGACCAATCCGCTGCATTCCGCTGTTACTGCTGAGTGCCGATATCTGCTGCTACTGCTGTCAACGTTGTGGACGGTTCATCCAGTTCACCTTCCGACTAATGAATGTAGCTAGTTTTCCCGAAACACTATTTTATAGCCGAAGGGTGCTACGTAATAGGCCACGCCTTTCAGTTCAGTTGTCTAATTATCTAATATTCTCAAGACGAATTACTCCACAATTCGCATTCGATATTTGTTTCCAGCGAATAAACACCGATGGTGCTCTCACACACGCAATGGTTTTAGCCCGTATTTCATTGCGGTTTGCAACATCAAGCGATTACGTTTGCAACATCAAGCGATCATGTTGCAACTTGGCAGCTGGGAGACGACGAAATTCTGTTAATGCTGATTGATTGAATCGACTTCATATTAGCTCTGCATATTCGAATTAACTGCCTTTGTGAATGCGTTCTAACAGGGCAGTTTGTTATTCAAAATCGGTTATGTTGATCGCAGCCTCTGTGCTGTCCCATCAGTGGGGGTATTAACTAAATAAACTACAACAGAATTTGATTGCTAGGATCCCGCGAAGAATGTTTGCTTGTGTTGATGCTAGGAAATTTTCACCTTTCAATTACTTGTTTATTTGCCTTGAAAAAAGGCATTTTGCTGTTCAAAATCAGTTGCTGATCGCAACCTTTGTGCTGCCCCAACATTGGGGGAGGTAAGATACACGGACAACATGCACTGTGGAAGCTATTTCACCTTCTGTAAATTAGACAGCCGCGACAGATGTAACTGCTAGAATCCGCACAGAATGCTTGCTTACGTTGTCAAAGATTATTAACTTTCAATGACTTGTTTATTTGCCTTGAAAAAAGGCATTTTGCTGTTCAAAATTGGATTTGGTGATGACGATCTTCATGCTGTCCTAACACGGGGGAATAATGGCAGTCTGGCGACACACGCTGAGATGAACCGCGCTGCTACTGAGACGTGGTGACCAACCACAGGGCTAGTGCTGCTGCTAAGGAAAGACGACTGATGTTGACAATTTGTCGCTGTCCAGAACTATTATGAGCGGCTTCGAATGAATGAAAAATTATCTGTATTTTTATGCTTTTGTAGGGTATGATACATGTTTTTACAAGTTTAAGTGATTTACATTACTGTTTTCATCTTTGGTTTGCGAGTTTTGGTTTCTGTTTTACTAAGCTTTCTAATTTCTAGAAATTTTGGATTGTCCACTTTGGTGGCGCTTGATTGAAAGAAAAGAAAGGGAAACTACTTAAAACTACTATTTACAGCTTAGAACTAACTTAACCTACTATGTACAAACCGCTTACTAAAGCGTATTCTGATTGCCGGCATTTTTGGACAAATTTAGATTTAATTTCTGTGATTTTGGCATCTACTTTTAGAGTGGCTGCCTCTTGGTGGAGGTCTAAGATTCTGGTGTCATAGGGACAATCGAGGATCATCCGTAAGATTCGGTTTTGCGCAATATGTATTTTGTTCCTGTGAGTTTGTGCACATGACTCCCACACCGGAGCCGCGTAAAAGACTGCGGGGGCAATTATTTGTTTGTAGACTGCCAGTTTGTTTGTTCTTGAGAGGCGAGATCTGCGAAAAATAAGCGGGTATAGTGACCGAACCAAAGCTGAGCACTTAACCAGTGTCCTCTCCACATGAGATCGGAAAAGAAGCTTCTCGTCGAATAGCAGCCCAAGATAGGTAACTTCGGAAGACCACTCAACCCCGGTACCGTTCATGACCACAACGCATGATGGAGGGGGCTTCAGTTTAGGGGATTGTCGATGAAGGAACATTATTGTTTGGGTTTTGGAAGCGTTGATCTTAATTTTCCAGGTGTTATCATATTCGACAAAGGCGTCTAGGCATCGCTGAAGTTTGTTGGTGATCTCACGAGGCATTCTTCCCTTGACGGCAATTGCAGTGTCATCTGCGAACAGAAAGAGCACGCAGCCATCTCCTAGGGAAGGAATGTCGGAGGTGTAAATGCTGTACAGCAAAGGGCCCAGCAGACTGCACTGCGGGACCCCTGCTGGGATGGAAAAAGTATTTGATAAACAACCATTCAGCGATACCCTGAACGACCTCTGCCAGATGAACGACCTCTACAGATGATTTTATGAGCGGCTTCGGCTGAAACAGGCTCTTATATAGGCCAAGTAGCATGTTTTCAATTGCAAGATATATGATTCTGTCGACCGTGCTAGGGAAGCAATCATATAACGACCAATCAGAGGACGTAATTTTCGTTTAAACAAGGCTTGACAATTATCAATAGTACAATAGTTTGCATAATCAATCAACAATTTTCTACATTTGGGTGGATGCATGTATAATTTTCCAAACAATTGCTGCAAAAATGAAGGAAATCGGTTGAAAACAAACCGATTTATAAGCATTTAAAAAGGTACATATTTCGTCCCCTTTTCGTTAATAGTTTTCCTATTTACATCCCTATGTGTTAGGCTAAAGAAAAACGTAGTTCTACGTCAAAAAACAAAGACGTATAGTCCTGCGTCTAGAAAAGAAACAGAACAGTATCAAACGTATGTCTTATACCCTTTTGCAAATGCCTCACACGAGCCATTGACATCCCTATACCGATTAACAGAGAATGACAATGAACTCATGTTCTGATATGCTATCTCGTTTACATATATGTTGAGATGTTAGCCCTTGAAACATGGCGCGATGCCATAGGGGTGGCCTCACATGATATGAGTCAGGTTTAGGGGAATGGCAACATGCTATTTCTTTCTATGTTGAATGAGTGAACAGTCTTCCCGACTAAAGTGATAAGCATATGGAACTTTTGCTGGGCGCCTGCCTCGGGGCTTTATTTTTGAATAAAGCCCCGATATGTTGCTTACTGTCAAACGTGTAGAATTTAGATAGGGCTGCCATCCCCTTGGTCAGGTTAGCCTGGTTGGCACAACAATTGCAACTAACATGAACAGCTGTTTCACAACATAAACTCTTGTTTGAACCGATGGTTGTTCAAATAAATCTCTACTGTTTATAGGCAGCTATTTTCCACGAATAGATAGAACACTCGCAGCCGGTAAATGCCGGCAGGCAGTGACAGCAGCTTGTGACATTATTGTGAATGAATAAATATTTTTTTAGGAGAGATTCGAGGAATTCAAACCCATCGACAGAAGCGAAACAAACTGCATGGTGCACCTGATCTTATTGTTGCTGCTAATATGCCTTTTGAACGCTACGAACTATACAAAATACATTTAACCTCGCAAACGCAGGCTTGAGTAGTGTTGAAAAATATTATATCGTTATATTTAATAAATCAATCGCGAGCAGTTTCAAACTGGCTTGAACTTTACCACATTCTAGGAATTCACTACCTCATTTTGCGTGGTACTGCTTAAAATGACTGGTGCTCTCGTGGGTGGTATGGAGAATCAAATGACCACCGGTGCTGACTGACTACTAACCTGAACTAACAGGTCTTCTGTACATTAAAGAGTTAAATTACGAATGTAGTAAGAGCAATGGCCATGATTCCAACGAGTTTCAAGTGCGTTCTAACTTCGCTACGTGTAATGCTATTGCGTGTGGATGAAACGATTGATGACAGTATTTTATGAATGTATTATAATTTTGCTCTCTTCCTTGCCTATACATACCAGTCGAAATCAAACGAATATGCAAATATCGTCGAATAATGATCATATCCCATTCTACAAAGCGAATATTGATAACCTATATTTCATTAATTGCATCATCGTCATTTTCATCTCTGCTACCCGGAGTTTAAATATCGCACAAAATAAACATTCCGTTCGGATATTTGCCTATACATATCATTCGAAGCAGTAAGGTTTGCGTTAGCAGTAATACGGCAACGAGTTTGGTCTTATCCGATGATGACGACCGCACACCGCGCAAGGTCTGTATCCCAATTATGTTGCTTGCTGCTCTCTAAGAAAATAAACTTTTGGACGAGAACTTCGACTGGAGAACTGTGGAGCATTTTCTTCCAAGGACACTAAATGGTGCTTGTACCCTAGAAGAGACTGTCTATTGCAAAATTTCTGTCAAAAGCACTCCAAGCGATAATTCTAGATATGATGATTGCATTTCAATCGTAAACACAATCATTCTACTCATCAGTAATCTTCCTCGCTATCATCATTGTCACCAACGCCATCCACATTCATTGCAATTTGTTCGCATGAAGGCACGATGATAAATAAATGTATCATTTTGATATTTGTATATGTTTTATATGTATATACGGGCGTGATCGCTATTTGCAGGGATATTAAGCACTTTCTCTTTAGAATTTCTAACGAGAGACAACAAAAACATAGTTAATTGAGTCACCTAGATTTGTGTAAGTGTCATATCATACGGATACGGATTTACATAAAAAATATCTTACCAGAGCTGACGAAAGGTTGACATTTGCAAGAATCGAAACTTGATTTCGGACATTTATGAGCATTGCAAAGGTACCACTCACTCTACATCTGTACAATGCCAATTGCTCTAACATTCGCACTACGAAACAGCTGTTGCCCATCGGCTTTACAACACTGCACCGGATGGTGGCCATTCAGACGACACCCTATGTTAATATTCGCATTGCAAAGGTGCTTTCAAAACCATTTGAATTGTGATGTCGCAACGATTGAAGTCAATGTGCAATGCTTGGAAATATTTCATCTACCTTATTGATGTCTGTGGTAGCAAAATAAGAAAAAGTAGGTGGTTGTATCCAAGACACGACCGTATAAATGACGTAGAACTCCGTACACAATTAACAAATGAATTGAGTGTTTCATTACCCTAGTAACACAACTGGGTTTATCAAAGATTTATAGCGCTATAAAACTTTGATAAAACCGATATTTTTACTTGGGTAATGAGTTACAATGTCTAATAATGAAGGGTTGTGAATTTCGTGAACCGGATTCAGCAGTTAGCAGAACGTGCCGAGTTAAGGTGGTAGTGTGTAGAAGCCACCACGTGGTCAACAACGAATTTTCAGCTTAACTAGACTCGGGAATAGTTAATGCGTTATCTATGAAAACACTATTATATGTTTTTATCACCATAACAAACATGATGATATGTTTTTACAAGTGATGCATTAACTATTACCGAGTGGTGAGCATTTAAAAATTCGAAGCTGACCACGTGGTGTCTTAAAGTCGGCCATTTATGGCTTCGACGCACTTCCACCTGAAAAACCATACACAGCACACACACAAATCATACCATGTCATAGACACACACATCATACCATATCATACAGACACATACACATCATACCATATCATACAGACACACACACACACACATCATACCATATCATACAGACACACGTACACACACACACACACATATCATATCATACACACACATCATACCATATCATCATACCATACACATATCATACCATATCATACACACATTGCAAGCAAGCGACCAATCAGAGGACGTTATTTTTATTTCAACAAGGCTTGACAATTTTCAATAATGCAATAGTATTTTATTTCTGTTGAATTAAGCGGTGATGATCCCAACGAAACATATCAATAAGCAATAGTTCGTAGAATCAAACAACATTTTTCTGCATTTGGGCAGATGCGTGTATGATTTTCCAATCGATTGCTGCAAGAATGAAGAAAATCGGTTGAAAACCAACCGACCTATAAGCATTCGAAAAGGGACAAATTTCGTCCCAGTTTTTCAGTTTGCATCCCTGTGTGGTATGCTAAAGTAAAACGTAGTTCTACGTCAAAATATAGGTAAATGTACCTATTCGACGTTGAAACTTTGTCCACAAAAAATTCTAACACCGTGTAAACAAACCCATGGGAAACGTCAAAAAAGGAGGATGTTGTATCCAAGACACGACCGCATAAATGACGTATAACTACGTACACTATAAACAAATGCATTGAGTGTTTCATTACCCTTGTAACACAACTGGTTTTATCAAAGTTTCATGGCGCTTTTTTGGCTGTATTGAGCGCTATGAAACTTTGATTAAACCAATATTTTTACTTGGGTAATGAGTTATAATGTCTACTAATGAAGGGGTTGTGAATTTCGTGAACCGGATTCAGCAGTTAGCAGAACGTGCCGAGTTAAAAACCATACACAGCACACACACATACAAATCATACCATATCATAGACACACACACATCATACCATATCATACAGACACAGACACATCATACCATATCATACAGACATACACACATCATATCATATCATACACACACATCATACCATATCATACACACATATACACATAACACCATATCATACACACACAGCAAGCAAGCGACCAATCAGAGGACGTTATTTTTATTTCAACAAGGCTTGACAATTTTCAATAGTGCAATAGTTCGTAGATTCAAACAACATTTTTCTGCATTTGGGCAGATGCGTGTATAATTTTCCAATCGATTGCTGCAAGAATGAAGAAAATCGGTTTGAAAAGGGACAAATTTCGTCCCAGTTTTTCAGTTTGCATCCCTGTGTGGTATGCTAAAGTAAAACGTAGTTCTACGTCAAAAAGTGAGAGTATTTTGTGTGTGCAATGATCTATTGTGTGACATCGAGGCTTCATACACGCTCATAAATAATAACTCATGAATTGAGCAACTCTGACCCAGTTTAGAACGATGTTCAAGGCATCTAAAAATGAGTAGAGGTCCTTTTTGATTTTGAGTAACTTTTACTCTTCTTTTGGGTTCCCTTCATATAACTCCTTGCTGAGTAACGTCACATATAACGACGCCAAATTTGGATGTGATTCTGATGTGCTTCAGATTGTAACATTTTTTTTAATTATGTACACCATAGAAGGAATTTTAATTGTTAATTTTATTACCAGGCATAATTATTAATGATTATTCAGTGACCTCCGAAGGTCATTGCGGATGATATCCAGTACTGAAACATATACGAGTTATATCTTACGCTGATTTTGAGTAATAATCACTCAGTTTTCAAGACGCCTGGTGTTGCTTAATTTTGCGTATTTGTGAAGTTACTTAATTTTAGAGTTGTTCAACTTTTTACGAAAATGCGTCAAAAGTTACTCATTTAGAAGTTTTTTTTCCGAGCGTGTAGACTAATAATATTATATAATATTGCTTTAGAAGAATAACTAATAATATTATTTATTATTGCTTTAAAAACATGAATGGCAGAAAAAATCTGTTCTTTTTTACAATTCTGGAAGTTTTATTTATTCAAAAAAATTACATTATTACATTGAAATCACCGAAGACACCGATTTTTTGTTTTTTTTTTGCATGATTTTCTGTCGTGATTTGCAATAAAATTGTTCTATTGCATTCCTCGCCGCTGACGTATCGTAATCTAATCAATTATTTCGAAACTAATCTCCATATAATTGGAAATTTCAAAACAAGCCTTAGATGATGTAATTCGACCTGTATGATAACGCGGTGCAACCTGTTTTTAGATCAAAAGAACGATTCGCTAATCGCTGCTGGGAATACGCAGGCAACCCCAAATTCAATTTAAGTCTGAGCACCGCAATGTGCTTAGACTTATCTTGATTTTTAGCAATGATTTTCGTAATGTTTTACTATTTTGCTCTTTCCTATTGCAGTATTTTAAGAAATTACACTGTTTTCCTCGCGATAGGGTTAAGGGTTAAGCTTTTGACCGGAGGTAGGATTCCCTGGCTCGAGTAGAGTCCCAATCGTGTCAAATATTAACTCTTGTTGGCTCACTTTTCATGTGCCAATGCTATCCTCATGCTTACATGCCTAGTCATTCGTAATAAGGTTCCGGAGAGTATGATTAGCAGTTGTCGGCCTTCCGATGTTATCTCTTTACACATATCGGTTTGCACGTTAAACTTATGTGTACCTAATAAAACAAAAACCGATAATAGCTGCATTCTTTTTCACCACCAGCCAACAATCGTTACCATTTCATGGCATGGCCAAGGTAATGAAAAGCGAGTGTGCTTTTCGCAGGAATTTTGATGGCAAATGAAAAGGCGGCAAACTGCCGATCCTCTCTCACCCCATCTCAACTAACCGCAATATATGTGGGGAGTAGTGCGAGGCAAAAGTTCACACGGGCCTTTTGAAAAACAACCGACAAAATGCTCTGGGAATACTGTGTGAAATTTGCAACATTATTACTCATATAGTTACAAAGCATTTCATTGAAGTGTTTAAAACATTTTGGATCCAATTTGCTAATTTAGATGAATCACAGTTTACCTATTCGTTTTAACTATTGGTTTTGTTGGATGAATTGGTTTTGTCGAAAATTCGTCGAAGGGCAAAAGGATACTAAGTGTCTGCAATCGAAAGATAGTGGTAGTTTAGTTCAGGTTTCAAATTAAACTATGGTTTGTTTGATTGCTTCAGTCATGTTTTAATAGCAAGTTTGAACAACAAATGAAGTATTTTGAAGAAAGATTGCTTTTTCCGCCAATATTGATTTTTTTTCGTGTAGATGGTACAAGGCTTTCGCGTAGCCATAGAGAGAATCGCGGATGTACCACTTGAGAACAGAACCGAACGTTTTGATTTTGACGTAGAACTACGTTTTCCTTTAGCCTACCACATAGGGATGCAAATAAGAAAACTATTAACGAAAAGGGGACGAAATGTGTCCCTGTTTAAATGCTTATAAATCGGTTTGTTTTCAACCGATTTCCTTCATTTTTGCAGCAATTGTTTGGAAAATTATACACGCATCCACCCAAATGTAGAAAATCGTTGATTGATTATGCAAACTATTGTACTATTGATAATTGTCGAGGCCTTGTTTAAACGAAAATTACGTCCTCTGATTGGTCGTTATATGATTGCTTCCCTAGCACGGTCGACAGAATCATATACCTTGCAATTGAAAACATGATATTTGGCCTATATAAGAGCCTGTTTCAGCCGAAGCCGCTCATAATAGTTCTGGACAGCGACAAGTTGTCAACAGCAGTCGTCCTACCTTAGCAGCAGCACTAGCCCTGTGGTTGGTCACCACGTCTCAGGAGCAGCGCGGTTCTTCTCAGCGTGTGTCGCCAGACTGCCATTATTCCCCCGTGTTAGGGCAGCATAAAGATCGTCATCACCAAATCCAATTTTGAACAGCAAAATGCCTTTTTTCAAGGCAAATAAATAAGTCATTGAAAATTAATAATTTTTGACAACGTAAGCAAGCATTCTGTGCGGATTCTAGCAGTTACATCTGTCGCGGCCGTCTAATTTACAAAAGGTGAAATAGCTTCCACAGTGCATGTTGTCCGTGTATCTTAACTCCCCCACTGTTGGGGCAGCACAAAGGTTGCGATCAGCAACCGATTTTGAACAGCAAAATGCCTTTTTTAAGGCAAATAAACAAGTAATTGAAGGGTGAAAATTTCCTAGCATCAACACAAGCAAACATTCTTCGCGGGATCCTAGCAATCAAATTCTGTTGTAGTTTATTTAGTTAATACCCCCACTGTTGGGACAGCACAAAGGCTGCGATCAACATAACCGATTTTGAATAACAAACTGCCCTGTTAGAACGCATTCACAAAGGCAGTTAATTCGAATATGCAGTACTGATATAAAGTCGATTCTATCAATCAGCATTAACAGAATTGCGTCGTCTCTCAACTGCCAAGTTGCAACATGATGCAACACGCAACAACGAGGAACCGAAATCGCTTGATGTTACAAACCGCAATAAGATACGGGTTAAAACCGTTGCGTGTGTGAGAGCACCATCGGTGTTTATTCGCTGGAAACAAATATCAAATGCGAATTGTGGAATAATTCGTCTAAAGAATATTAGAGAATTAGACAACTGAACAGAAAGGCGTGGCCTATTACGTAGCACCCTTCGGCTATAAAAGAGTGTTTCTGGAAAAACTAGCTACATTCATTAGTCGGAAGGTGAACTGGATGGACCGTCCACAACGTTGACAGCAGTAGCAGCAGATATCGGCACTCAGCAGTTGCAGTAACAGACCATAGCAGCGGGTCGCGCCTGTGGCTGCCTTCAAATTAAGCACTTGCCCTGTGGTTGGTCACTATATCTCAGGAGCAGCGCGGTTCTTCTCGCTTCTCAGCGTGTGTCGTCAGACTGCCGTTGCCATCAGCAAATCCAATTTTGAGCAGAAAATGCTTTTCTTAAGGCAAATAAACAAATAATTGAAGGTTAATAATTTTTGACAACTCAAGCGAGCAATCTGTGCTGGATAGTAGCAATTTAAATCTGTAGCAGCCGTCTAATTTACAGAATGTGAAACAGCTTTTACAGCTCATGTTTTCAGTGTCTTTATTACCCCACTGTTGAGGCAGCACAAAGCAAGCATTAGTAGACTTTGACTCAATAATGAAACACCTACAACAATGTTTTTGTTAATAGTGTGCGTAGTTCTACGTCAATTGTGCGGTCGTGTCTTGGATACAACCTCCTACTTTTTTTTATACAGTCATGTTGCGAAACAATTAGGTGCAAACTCTTGCCCCTCATTACTCTGCAAGGGCTTGATTGAATGCATTACGCTAGGGCGGTTCAAGTTTCTACGAGTCTTTGCCTGAGCTATCGACTGAGTATGACTTAATTCAGATTATGGCTTCTATTGGCAGTTTATTTTTACTAGAAGTTCTGAGCTGCTTAATAATTTTGTGTGCCAGTTTGTTCATATTTAAATCATGTATTTGCAACAGTTTTGGTACGATTGGCAAAGCCCGATAGATGACAAAAAGGTGTATGTCTTAAGCCTCTTAAAAAATACTTGGACAATCCTAATGACAAAATTTTACTACTTTCCTTTTACAAAAATAATCCTCAGTCTAAAACAATTGTTACCTACTTTTAACACATTAATAACGATAGATAGTTGATGAATTATTTATAAGAGCAAAAAAGTCTTTAAAAATAAAGGATGTACTTGCGTACTCATCGAACGATCCCTCACTAGTCGTGACGTTGTCAGTACTCGCAAGCATAGTAAGCATAGGGTAGGTAACATATTCTAAGCAGCTTTAGGAACCGCCTGTGTATTCAGACGGAATACTCGAAACGTTTTGGGTGAAACTCAAACAGTAGTATATCAATCTGTTCGCTATCGTTTTTTCTGTCAGAACTTGTTTTCAGATTGTAAAACTAAGTTAGCAAACTTTAACAATCTTCTATCAAAGTTACCAATCGAGGGACACTATTCCAATCACCCCGAACCTATTTTAAGCAGTTTCCATATGTTTTGCAGGCGTTTTTAGCACCCGAAGTGGCTCCTGAATGGCTGCAATATAGGTCGATTTGTTTCAATTGCAATTGTTCACAGATTTCTTTGTGATTAACGGTATTTCTCATATTCGTAAGACAGCTAGACAATCAAAGTTTTCGTTTCCATCATTAAAATTGTCGATATTGGTCAAAATGCAGGAGTTTGAGGCCTGTTTTCTTCGACTGATTAAAATAGGCGCTGCTGCTTAAGCCGTTCCCTACCCTATATGCAATAATGAACTCCGTTCAGCAGGCAACAGATTCATGAAATCACGCAGATTTGTTTGGTTTCGCACATTACAGGAGCCCCGAATGCGCGGCGCTGGCAGCAGCAGCGGTGATTTCAACATTCTGGTATCGCCTTCGCCCTCTGGAGCCGTTATTTAATTTTAATGAAGTGATAAATTTGAACAGATAACCGGATAATTGGCATGCGTGCGCGTTTGCTTGCACAAAGTTGTCGGGTGAAGCTCCTAACTTAGAGATGAGAAGCCACCAAATATTAATTGCCATATACAGTGAGGCATTTCTCTTGTGCACTAAATCAGCTTTAAGAAATACACCACTTCAAGATGTAACGTTGGAGCGGCACTTCTATAAAAAATAAAAACAATCAATCAGAATCGATGATTACTATGCCGAAAGATTTTACTAGAACGTTTAATAAAACTGAAGAATTGAATTCTAACTTTGTCTGTTATGTAGATAGGAAGTGCACTTGCCAACAAAGAACTTAATAGTTTAAAACTCATAATGTCTATCAAAAAAAAAAAAAAAATGTTAGAAAGACTCCAACAATAGAAAATAATAATCTTCATGTTCTTTGCAATTATCATTCTCGTTACATTTTTTTACAGAATGCTATTGCTGCCGACACTTACATTACAGAGCGACGCCGAGGAAATTTTGCACACCGATAATATTAAAGGGTATGCTAGATCTTTCTTTCTGATTCTAGAATTATTGTAAATCATAGTCAACGGGTTAACCCTCTCAGTTGATTTCGAGGTACAATGCTGGCCTAACAAGTCAGTCGTCGTTGGTTCGAATCTCGGAAGAGACTGTCTGTACAAGATCGTAGCGCAAGCACCGCAGTTGTCATGTTTCCCCTGTCGTTGAACGATATATTTTCGATACACAAAGTCTAACTTTGTCAACAAAATTTTTTTTTCTGCAACTTTAAGTGCTCAAATTATGATTTTTCATGTAAAACGGGAACGCACTGACAACAAAATACTTATGAAAAAAATCGTTCAGATATCCGGTACGCTTCTAAACTAATGAAACAATAGGAGTTTTTTTATTTCAGATGATCTGCTGGGTCCCTATCAGAAACACTGCAAACCTCTGCAAAAAAGCGTTTCGGAGAAACGGCCATTACTTTACAAGTAGTTGGTATATCTTATGAACAAACGTGTTTTTTGTTGACGACGCGTTTCAACATTCAGCGGTTGAAAGTTGATGACGTGGCAGGAGAATACGCCAGAGACCTGGATCAACAGATCGCAGAACAGCAGGAGGAAAGAGTGGAAGACATAAATGGGCTGTGGAGCAGTATCCATGGTGCCATCGAAACGACTGCGAGAGGGGTGGTATGTATAACGCGTGAAAGACAGCGTAACGGCTGGTTTGATGCCGAGTACCAAAGAGCAACAGATGAGATGAACCGTACCAGGAGCATGCTCACTGCGGCTACGCATCAGAGAAAGATTCAGGTAGACAAGAGCTGCCGAAAATAGAGTCCACCGTCGGAAGAAGTGCGAGTGCGAGGAGCAGGTGCTCGCCAGCGCAGAGGACAGCTATGCTAGAAACGACGTGTGGAGCATCTTTAGAACAGTCAACAGAGTCAGGAGCAGGAATTTTCCTGTGCCGGTCATGTATAATGACAAGGACGGCAACCTGCTTACTGATAAACCGACGGTTGCATCCAGGTGGAAGCATTTCAAGGCGCTATTGAACGGAGAGGAGCCTTATGAACAGGATGACGATTATGAGTGACAAACAAGCTGTGGAACCACCAACACAGGAGAAGGTGAAAAAGGCGATTGATCTGAAAACCGGCAAAGCCGCTGGAAAGGACGGTATCCCGACAGAACTTCTCGAAGCGGGAAGCGAGCGACTGTACTACGCGATCCACCAGATAAAACTAAGGATCTGGGCGGATGGAGATTCTATACGACTGGTTCCCGTTATAACAGTTTTGCTGTTGCTAGTAATAAATATCGCCATTACAAAAGGCATCTGTATATGCGCTATATTCTTCACACTCAGCAAAATTTAAGGAGAAATCCCAAACATTTTTGGAAATTCGTAAACTCCAAACGGAAAGAGAATGGTTTACCCTTGACTGTATTTCTCAATGACGTGTGTGCCGTTTCGCCAAATGACAAGTGCAACTTATTTGCAAAACACTTTGCTAGCGTATTTAGTAGCGAAACAGTCACTGCTCAACAAAGAGAACAAGCCTTGAGGGATGTGCCGTATTCAGTTTTAAACATGGATATTTTTGATGTGAGCGAGCAGTCAGTGATACGCGCCACTGAGAGTATAAAATCATCTTTTTCGCCTGGACCTGGGATAATTCCTGCAGCTCTGATGAAACAATGCTCCGATATCCTAGCAGCTCCACTAACTTGGCTGTTCAATGCTTCTCTACAACAACAATGCTTTCCCGTTGCTTGGAAGAAATCATCCATGTTTCCAATCTTTAAAAAAGGAGATAAGTGTAACGTTGCAAACTATAGGGGAATTACTTCCTTGCGCGCAGAATCTAAAGTGTTTGAGACTATTATTAAAAACACACTCTTCGCAGCGTGTCTCAGTTATATATGCAAAGAACAACATGGATTTTTTCGAGGCCGCTCGGTGGAAACCAATCTCGTGTAATTCGTATCACTTTGTATTAAGAATATTGGCTCCAAATGTCAAGTTGATACAGTGTATACTGACTTGAAAGCCGCGTTTGACACGGTCGATCATTCCATTCTCTTATCCAAGTTAGAGAAACTTGGCTGTACTGTGCGCTTCTGTAAATGGATGGAATCATATCTTGTGCATAGAGAATTGTTTGTACGCATTGGAAACTGTAATTCTGCCATGTTTTCAAATTGTTCAGTAGTACCGCAGGGCAGTAATTTTGGACCACTGGTATTTTCCATCTTTATTAACGATGCGGCTCAATTCCGGAGGAAAAATGTTTTTTGCTGACGACTTGAAAATATTCTCAGTTGTCAGGTGCCATCAGGACTGCAAGGAGTTGCAAAACTTGTTCAGTGACTGGTGCTCTCGAAACAGCTTGTTATTGAGTATTGCGAAATGCTATGTTATTAGCTACCATCGTACAAGAAATGCTGTGCCCTACGATAACGAGATGGCTGGTATAAAACTGGAAAGAGTAGAACAAGTGAAAGATCTTGGTGTAATACTGGATGAAAAACTCTCGTTCAAACCCCAAATCACTGCTACTATTGACAAAGCAAATCGTCAGCTCGGTTTTATTTTTAAAATCGCTCGTGAATCTACAGACCCGCTCTGCTTCAAAACGCTGTACTGTGCACTTGTTCGTTCAACGTTGGAATTCGCCAGTATTGTTTGGTGGCCATATCAAGCAGTTTGGATAAACAGACTAGAAAGTGTCCAACGCAAATTCGTTCGGTATGCTTTGCGGAATCTTGCTTGGTGCGATCCACTGAACTTGCCTCCTTACGAAGACCGCTGCCGCCTGTTGGGCATAAAAACTCTGGATCAACGCCGTCGAGTGTCACAAGCCGTATTTGTCTGCAAGTTGGTAACTGCTGAATTTGATGCTCCTGACCTTTTAGAAGAAATCGGGTTCTATGCACCATCCAGAACGCTACGACCCAGAGCTATGCTACAGGTGGGATTCCAATCAACACAGTACGCTGCAAATTCTCCAATCACATCTATGATTCGCCAATTCAACGAGTTCAGCGAATTGTTCAATTTTAATGAATCTTCATTCGTGTATCGCCGTAGATTACTTTCTAATAATTTGTTTTAATCATTCTGATGTACTGTTATTTTTTAGTTTTTATTATATGAAACAATAGAGGTTGTGCACATTTGAGGAAGGTCCTTGCAACCACCTCAAGTGAGCTTTTCCTCACCCAGCATTCATGGAGACCGATGTCGGTCTGATGATAAATAAATGATAACAGTTTGAATTGGTTCCCGAATCCACTCCGCCAGACTGTGAATATATGGACTGTACTCATATGTCCTATCTATAAAAAGGGCCATCGATTGGATTGTTGCAACTACCGAGGCGTTACGTTGCTCTACTTCGCTCTCCCGTATCCTGTTCTTCAGATTGAGACCGTTAACGGACTCTTTTGTTGGCCAGACCAGGCTGGTTTTCGATAGGGGCATTCCTTGAAGGATCAAATTTTCACCCTGCGACAGATCTTCTATAAGTTCTGAGAGTACAGTATGTCCCATAAAAAAATGCGAAAGTTTTCGATACTCGATTTTGGGTAGCTTTAAACATTATTTTTACTGTTTTAATGCATGTGTGTAATCGTCTGACTGTATACTCTGAGACGATGTAAACAAAACAGTGGTTCGCGAGTAATAAAGTTGAGAAAAATGTTGCTAAAGGAGGTAGTGACAAGTTCGCTGCTCGCCCAAGAGCCCGTAAAACAAATTGCAACGATTGTGGGATGCCACCTGGCTACCGTTTACCGTACCCAACATTCACTCCTTGATGGACCATGTCTACGGAACCCGGGAAGTGGCCGTCCACGGTCCGCTCGCACACCGAAGGTCATCAGATCAGTGAGAGACAAAGTGAGGCGAAATCCTATCAGAGCGATCCAGAAATTGGCTACGGAAGCCGATATTTCAAAAAGTACCATGCAACGATTGGTCAAAGATGACTTGAAATGTTCGTCCAGGGCAAAAGTAAAGCGCCACCATGTAACGGACCGAATTAAACAACTATGGCTGGAGCGCCCGAAACGTTTGGTGTCAGCATTAAAAAAGAAGCATACCATCATCGTATTCTCCGATGCGAAAATGTCCACCATCGATCCCGTATCTAACACACGTACAGACAGGTTTATTGCACTAAAAAAGATTGAGGATGTTCTAGAGAATGTAGAATTCAAGTTTACAATCGAACATCCGGCGGGAATCATGGTTTTCGAGGCAGTTGCGTCAAATGGCTTGAAAATGCCTCCAGTATTTATTAAAACTGGATTAAATGTAATTACCGAGGTTTCCATGAACATTTTGAAGGACCACGTTCTGCCATGGATGAAAGCCAACTATGAAGCACACCAACACTAATTTTCAACAGGATGGAGCACCGTGTCATACCTCAAAAAGGACTCAAGCGTGGCTGAAGGAAAACATGGAATTTTGGCCAAAGGTCATTGGGCCTCCTAGCAGCCTGGACTTGAACCCTTTAGATTACTCGATATGGGCATATGTTCAGGCTAAGGCCTGTGAACGTCCTCACCCCAGGGTTGGCGTTCTGAAGCCTTCCATTACTAAGGTATGGAACTCGATAACTGACTCATACATTGAGAAGGTATGTTCTCGATTCCGTTCCCGTTTGGAGAAGGTAGTCGTGAAAAATTGTGGACATATTGAGTAATGTAATCATGAAAGGCTTAATAAACGATCCCTAAATAAATTTATGATTTTTTTAAGATTTTCTATGAAAAAAATTGATTTGACACTGAGGTATGTATTTTCGCATTATTTTATGGGACATACTGTATAACTTGCAGACCAACCATCTGTTGGTAGACTTCAGGGCGGCATACGATTCAGTGAAAAGAAACGAGGTGCTGTAATGCTGGAACACGGTTTCCCGACGAAACTAATGAGGCTGATTCGTATGACGCAGGAGGGATCGAAATCATGCGTGCGGATAGCTGGCGAGACATCAGCCGCGTTCGTAACGTTAGATGGACTGAAGCAGGGGGATGCGCTCTCTAACTTACTGTTCAACATCGACCTTGAAGGTGCAGTACGGAAAGTAAACATGCAAAGAAATATACGATCATCACGAAATCTCACATGCTCCTTGATTTCGCGGACGACATTGATGTCATCGGTATCGACCGTAGGGCGGTGGAGGAGGCCATGCCTATTAAGAAGAAAGCAGCGAGATTGAGACTTGCCATTGACTCTACCAAAATAAAGTACATGGTAGCTGGCAGGGAGCGTGGGAGTTCCCGTAGTGTTGATGCTGAGGTGGAGATAGATGGGGAACGACTTGTGACAGCTACGTCCTAGTAAAATTTTTTGAGTAAGGTGGGAGATTCGGTGACTTATTTCGGCGGTTGAAATCCCACGGAGTGAAGCGGACTTTCATCTATAACACCATCCGTGAGTAGCGGGAGACGGGATCGGCCAAGGACCGGGCGAGATCCAGCCGGTCGCGTTTGGCAAGGACGCCAGCCCACATAAACATCCCGCGGGTCCAAAGCGCCGCTTCGGTGATGGTTAGAGGGCCGTATCCAGGCGTGGAAAGCTCACACTGGTGTTTATCGAGAAAAACGTAAAAATCAACGCCGCGTTTTATAAGACCAATGTTTTGTAGAGGGTACGAAAAGGATCGTCTTTCAACAGGACGGCGCACCGGCTTACACGGCGAATATCATCCTAGAATGGCGTCGGGAGAGTTTGACTGATTTTCTTGATAAGATATTGTGGCCAGCTTACCGGACCGTGATTCAAAATCTGGGACGAGTTGCCAATGAACCAGGCGCGTGCCCCGTGCGATTCTTTTGAAAAACGTCCCAAGCTCGTCATACAGCCCCAAGGCGGGGGTTCCCTAGGCTAATATGTCGTTATGGTTGTCAATAAATACAGCCAGAATAAAAATTGACTCGGAAAAGAAGATCTTGTATTTTTATTTTTTTTTAAACATTTTTAAAGTGTATTCCTACTTATTGAACACCCTGTACAGTGTCATTGTCATTAAAAGTGTTTTTAATGAACATAGCTTTTTTGTTAGGGCATTAGCATTACGTGGCACAAAAATATGCATTTTGAAATAGTTTAGAAGTGGTAGAACGCTAGTATACGAGGCAAAATGATTTCTACGCCACACAGTGCAACGTTTCGTAGGAGACATCCACGATTTATGTGAGGACTTTTTTCCAAATTTTCTTCTTTATTATTCACACTATTGTATTATAGAAAATAGTCAAGCCTTGTCAAAACGAAAAATTTGACCTCTGATTAGTCGTTATATAATTGCTTCTCAAGCACGGTCGACTGAATCATATACCTTGCAATTTAAAACATGCTATTTGGCCTATATAAGAGCCTGCTTCAGCCGAAGCCGCTCATAATAGTTCTAGACAGCGACAACAGCAGTCGTCCTCCCTTAGCAGCAGCACTAGCAGTGCAGTGGATACCAGCGATGGCGGAGAGCGGCCATAGCTGTGGCGTAGCAATGGATAGCGCACTAGTTGCAGCGGATTCCAGCAACGATAGCAGCGGGGCCAGCTGATACAGGGACAGTGGATACCAATGGCAGCGTATAGCGGCCACAACTGTGGCATGGCTATAAATAGCGCACTAGTTGCAGCGGATCTCAGCATCGATAGCGGCTGATGCAGTTAGGCACTTTAGTGAAATGCAGTCTCTGTGCGATAGTGGGCACTAGTGAACGCATTCAATGAAGAGTTGACTCATTTAGACAACACGTGAGCCGTCTAGTATTGAGTGTTATATCTGCATTTCATTGTTTACTTTATCACAACGAATACTTTGTTCGCACTGTCAGTGATAACGCAAAGATGTGATCGGCATCTTATCCGATACTAAAATGAACAACGACTTGTCCTTTTCAGGATGAAATAAAAACTTGATTGAAGAGTTAATATATTCTAATGAGTTAATTCACATTTTTAAATTTGTAAAAGTTATAAATTTTACTTCATCTCCGTGTCTCAAAACGTACTGAATTATCTTTTCCTTCAGTCATGAGCACACAAAAAAGCAAAATTTAAAAATTGTCAAGCACCAACCATGACAAGCAACTTACTATATTATTGAAAATGGTCAATCATTAACGGTAATCTTCCAGTTGGTCTCGAGGTACGATGCTGGCCTAACAAGCCAGTCGTCGTATGTTCGAGTCTCGGCTCGGGAGAGACTGTTAGTGTCAGTAGGATCGTAGCGCTAGCCCCGCAATTGTCCTGTACACTTAACAGTCGGCTGCGAAGTCTGTGTATAGTAAAACAGAAGGTCGAATTCCGATACGGAATGTAGCACCAAGGCTTTGCTTTTTTTGGTCAATCCTTGTTGAAGCGCAAAATAGATTGATCTGATTAGTCAACGTTTATTTACTAGAAAAAATGACTAACACGCAAGCAGCCGGGTTATCTTTCTTGCAAAAGTATTCTACTTCAACCTTGCGGTCGTGGTTGCACACAAGAATCCTGTTATTTTTTTGAAAAAGAAACGTTTTTTTACATATAGTATACCTGTACAGAATAACACTATAACAGAATAGTTAATATCATGTTACAGTAAATCGATTTTATTTTTTTTAGTCTTGTAAGTTTTTGTTTGTATTTCAAATTTTTCAATCTTATGAAAAACTTTCTCGAATCATTTTCTCCCCTTTCTGAGCATTTCGAAAGTAATTCGATTTTTTCCTTACAAAATTATTATTATGGTGAAATTTTTGCCTTTCTCCTAGAAAGGTATAGCAATCACTTGCAAAACCGAAAGTATAAAAGTGCAGCAAAGGGCCGAATGGCATATATCACTCGACTCAGCTCGACGAGCTGAGCATTTTCTGTATGTGTGTGTGTGTGTGTATGTGTGTGAGATTTTTATTCTCACTCACTTTTCTCAGAGATGGCTGGGCCGATTTTCATGAAATTAATTGCAAATGAAAGGTCTTGTTGCCCCATAAGACCCTATTGAATTTTATTGCAATCGGATTTTTAGTTTAGAGGTTATGTTTAAAAATGTGAAAACCATGAAACATCAATATCTCAGAAACTACACAACCGATTTGAACAAAATTGGTCTCAAAAAACGGGCTACCTAGAAAACCCTTAAGTTTTGAATTTCATAAAGATTGAATTTGTGGTTCAAAAGTTATGAAGAGAAACGTGTTCTGAAGACTGTTTAATCTCACTCATGTTTCTCAGAGATGGCTGTACCGATTTTCATAAAATCAGTGTCAAATGGAAGGTCTGATTGCCCCATAAGACCCTATTGATTTGTTTTGCAATCGGACTATTACTTTGCCTGTTTGTTTAAAAATGTGAAATCCAGCTATGCAAAGGAACATATTCCGAAGACTACTTGGACTCACTCACTTTTCTCAGAGATGGCCGACCCGATTTCAACAAAATTAGTGTCAAATGAATGGTCTAGCTGCCTCAGAACACTCTATTGAATTTTACTGTAATCGAACTGTAACTTCATTTGTAACGTGCCGACTTGTGAAAATCACGAAACTTCATTATCTCAGAAACTACACAACCGATTTGATTATTATTATCAGATGAGCGGGCTAGTTAAGGTTTAACTGATGAATTATGATTGAACACGTGGTTTCAAAGTTTGGCTGCCCTACACGTTCCCATTTCATTTGATTATAATCGAACTTAAGCAACCGTTATGTATTAAATTGTTAATAAAACAACGAAATTCTATTATCTCAAAGATTACATGACTTATTTGAACATAACTAGTGTCATACGAACGAGTCATCTCTCGAACTTACAAATAACAAACTCCATAACAATTTGATATGTGGCTCAAAAGTTATGGAAAGAAGAGAAATTCAAAGACTATTTAAAACTATACCTGCTTTGATCGATATATGTGGCCTCAACATAACTTAAATGTGGTGTCGTACTATTTGAACGTTCCAAGTTCATTGATTCCTTGCGGTTTGTTTGGAGTCTGCAAATGCACGACGAATCTGCCATAGGATATGATCAAAGTCAAATAACAAATCGTTTGAAATGATTGGTTTTATCGAAATGACAACATCCTCGTCTTTTGGCTTCTGTACATCGCCTCAATTCTGAATATATTATATATATGAATATATTGGGTGGTATTCTGTCATTATCAGCAGACTTTATGGCTTCAATCTGACACCGGAAATACCCATATTGGGAGGTATTTTTGGTTGTTTTCCAGAAACTAAAAGTGGTCGTCTTCAAATTCAAAATAGTGTCCAGGGTCAATGTTTGGTTTCTATGCATCATTACGTTTACGGAAATATCCATATTGAGTATTATTCGGTCATTTCCGACTGTTGCCTATAAGTTGCCATTTAGCAATTCAAAATGGTGCCTGAGGTCAATTGTTGGCTCCTTGCACCATTCTGGTTCCAGAGATACTCATACTGGATAGTATTTGTTTATTTTAGGCTGTTTTCCACAAATCGGTAGTCGCCATCTTGGATTTCAAAATGGTATTTAGGATACTTGTTAAAGAAAAACTCATATTGGGTGATATATGGTCACTTTGGACTGTTTTTCAGAAGCCGAAAGTCGTCATTTTGGACTTTAAAATTGCCTGTGAAATCAATTTCTGTCATCTGGGCGTAATTCTGGTTCCGAAAACATTCGTATTGAATGGTATTTGGTCATTTCCGGCTGTTTGCCAGACACCGGAAGTCACCATCCTAAAATTCAAGATTGTGTTTGTGATCATCTTTTAGCTTCTGTACATCTTTCTGGTATCCTGTCCTGTGTATTATTCTAGATCCGGATATTATTATATTGGGTGGAAATCGGCCATTTTCGGCTGTTTTCCAGAAACCGGAAGTTGCCATCTTACAATCCAAAATGTTGTCTGATGACGATTATGGAACATATTTGTTACCACTAAAAACATTCACCTGCCAATATGGTTCCATTTAGTTGATTAGTTCGCGAGATGTGCAGAAATTTGTGAAGAAACATGTACTTCCAGAAGAGAGAGGGGCGTCAAACCATTATGGATATATTTTTTACCTCTAAAAACATTCACATACCAAATTTGGTTGTATTTTCTTGATTGCTTCTTGAGCTGTGCGAAATTTGTGTTTCATTTTCATGGGATCCCTCCCTTATAGAAGAGGGAGTCGGGTTTCAAACCATTATGTACATATTTGTTACCACTAAAAACATTTACCTGCCAAATTTTGTTCCATTTGGTTGATTAGTTCTCGAGATGTGCACAAATTTGTGTTTCATCCAACTATAATGGACATATTAGTTACCCCTTAAAACATCCACATGCCAAATTCGGTTTCATTTGCTTGGTTTGTTCTTGAGTTGTGCAGAAATTTATGTTTCATTTGTATGGGACCCCTTCCTTCCAGAAGAGGGAGGGGTCTCAAACTATCATAGGAACCTTTATCGGCACCAAAAACCCCTACATACAAATTTTCACGTCGATCGGTTCGGTAGTTTTCGGGCCTATATGGATCAGACAGACAGACAGACTTGACTGCATTTTTATATGTAAAGATTACAACATCAATATTTTAGAACCTAAAGAGTAAATATGCATTTATTGGATTGAAGCGTTCATGTAAATCTATTTTTACAAATAAAAAATTGAATGAGAAAGGCTGGGTCTGAACGCTAGGTGGATTAATTTAGGTTTTTTAAAAGACAAAATTATCTACAACTTTCTCTAACAGTGCCACACCAATTACCTAAACAAACTGTCTTTCTTCTAAAAATATTTGAAGCATCAATATTTTACATGAAGCTTTTTAAAAAAATTTGATACAAAAAATACTCATAGCACAAAGTGACATCTTTAGCCCATAGAATATCTGTGCAAAGTTACAGCTAGATTAAAATGGTCAATTAAAATAGTTGCGCATTTTTGCCTTTCTCCTAGAAAGGTATAGCAAACACTGGAAAAAGCAAAGGTATAAAAGTGGTCCCAATGTCCAAATGTCATATACCACTCGACTCAGTTCGACGAACTGAGCATTTTCTGTATGTTTATATGTATGTGTGTGTATGTGTATGTGTGTGTGTGTGTGTGTGTACGTGTGTGTACGTGTGTGTACGTGTGTGTGTGTGAGTGTGTGTGTGTGAGTGTGTGCGTGTGCGTGTGCGTGCGTGTGTGTGTATGTCTGTGTGTCTGTGTGTGTGTAAGTGCAACTTTTTATCCTCACTCACTTTTCTCAGATATGGCAGGACCGATTTTCATGAAATTAACCCTTTCCCGCTCATGGTGACTCTAAAGCACCAAGAATTATAATCATCATATCTTGACATAAAGTAGTTTGTGGTGCTTACGATTGTTCCATAAACTTTTATATGCTGCCTCAGAGCATCACTGGGCATTTTCTTCAAAATACTACAGTTGACAGTAATTTTAGTTAATCTACAAAGTGTCCAGCTTGAATTTTCTCGTGAAGCTATAAATTTCAATGATAAACCTTGTGAGCGGGAGAGGGCAAATGAAAGGTCTAGTTGCCCCATAGGTTGCTATTGAAGTTCAAGTTCGTTGTTTAGTTTAGAGGTTATGTTTCAAACTGTAAAAATTATGAACATCAATATCTCAGAAACCACACAACTGATTTTAAGAAAACTGGTAAACGGGCTGTCTTCAAAAGCCTTAAGTTATAAATTTCGTAATGATTGAATATATGGTTCAAAAGTTGTTTGAAGAAATGTGATCCAGAGGCTGTTTAAACTCACTCGTTTTTCTCAGAGACGGCTGAACCGATTTTTACAAAATTAGTATCAAATGAAAGGTATTGTCGTTCCATAAGCTTATAAAATTCATTGTATCATAATGATTGGACACGTGGGTTAAAAGTTATGAAATGTAATGTATTCCAAAGACATTTTAAACTCACTAACTTTCCTCGGAGAAAGCTGGACCGATTTCAGCGTTCTTAAAGTCAAATAAAAGGTCTAGTTGCCCCAGATTATGTATCGATTTTTAAAATTAACGGAAGTGTTTTAGCTCAAAGATTACAAAACTTATTTGAACAAAACAGCTGTTATACGAACGGGCTGTCTCTAACAAGTAATTTATTTCATATTAGCTTATTATGTGGTTCAAGTGATTTGGAAAGATACGTAACCCAAAGACTGTTTAAAATCCACTGCTTAGAACGAAATATGCGAGCTCAACATCATTCAAGTTAAATTTGAATTGTTAAAGTTAAATTAAATTGTTCAAAATTAGAAATCATTTCTCCCATTTCACTACTATCATATATTTAATCAAATTTCATACATTATACATTTATCATTACGAAATTCATTTACTTGAAATACAACATCGCTTTTGGATCGTATTTTTTTTTATTTGACACGGCACAAATACAATTCAATGTTTAACGGCGCCAATTATATCTGGTAGCTTACTTTCTAAAGTATCTTAATAACTAAAAGCAAATTTTTTATCCTCGCTGCCGACTACGAGCTGAAACTAAATCTAACTTAAAGCTAGAATGTTTTGCATTAAAAGCACTGATTTGTTGTTTGATGGTTTTCCATCGCCATAGGTAAGTAGCATATTGAATATGTTCAGCTGCTGGGCCAAGATATTACGGACTGGCATATTGGGTTGTCTCCCTCGGGGCCTGAGAGTATCGTGCCGGTCTAGTTGCTGTTTCCGGATCCGGGGTCTTAACGTGTTCTTGTCGTTTGGTTGGATGTAGGCGTAAGGGAATAGGATTAAACTGGGGCGTGGATGGATTTCAGGAAAACGTATATAAGGGACATGTAGGATAGGTCACGGCTCGCCAAGACATCACGAACAGGAACAGCTGGCTGCCTACTTTCGGCCTGCAGGGAAGCTTTTAATTTAGACCTGGCGTCACGGTGTACAGGGCATGACCAAACCACATGCTCTATGTCGTGATAACCTTCACCACAAGCACAGATACCACTTTCCCCGAGCCCAACACGACGGAGATGCGCGTCAAATCTATAGTGATTGGACATAAGCCGGGACATCACGCAAATGAAATCCCGACCTACATCCAACCCTTTGAACCACGGGTTCGTCGATACTTTGGGGATTATGGAATGTAACCACCTTCCCAATTCCCCTCTGGTCCAAGCATTTTGCCAACTGATGATCGCATTCTGACGTACAAGTGCGAAAAATTCATTAAAAGCAATTGGTCTTTCATAAATATCACCGTTTGTTGCGCCCACCTTAGCCAAAGAGTCCGCTTTCTCATTGCCCGGTATCGAGCAGTGAGAAGGGACCCACGCTAAGGTAATCTGAAACGATTTTTCGGATAAAGCACTCAGATGTTCCCGTATTTTCCCCAGGAAATACGGAGAGTGCTTAACATCTTTCATCGATCGGAGAGCCTAAATGGAACTGAGACTGTCCGTAAAGATGAAATAATGGTCCGTGGGCATTTTTTCGATAATCCCTAGGGTGTACTGAATTGCAGCTAATTCTGCGACGTAAACAGAAGCAGGATTATCGATCCAGTGGACCCATCAAGAAGTGATCCGTCAGTGTAGAACATATTGTTGCAGTTGATGTTCCGATATTTATTGGAAAAATTTTTGGGGATCTGCTGCACGCGTAAATGATCCGGGATTCCACGAGTTTCTTCTATCATGGATGTATCGAAAAACACAGTAGAATCAGAAGTATTTGATAAGTCGACACGATTTGGAATATTCGAAGAAGGGTTAATATTTTGGGACATGTGATTGAAATACAATGTCATAAAACGGGTTTGAGAATTAAGTTCGATTAACCTTTCAAAAGTTTCAATCACGGGACGGTTCAAGACCTCACATTTGATAAGAATACGAGAAGACAGGCTCCAGAAGCGGTTTTTCAATGGTAGTACTCCAGCTAAGACCTCCAAACTCATCGTATGGGTCGATTGCATGCAACCCAAGGCGATACGCAAACAACGATATTGTATTCGCTCCAGTTTGATCAAATGTGTGTTTGCTGCGGAGCGGAAGCAGAAACACCCGTATTCAATAACAGACAATATCGTTGTTTGGTAAAGCCTTATAAGGTCTCCTGGATGGGCTCCCCACCATTGTCCGTTTATTGTACGAAGAAAATTCACTCTTTGTTGACATTTTTTCATCAGATACCTCACGTGACAACCCCAGGTGCCTTTAGAGTCGAACCAGACACCAAGATATTTGTGTACTAAAACCTGAGAAATCGTTTTACCCATTAATTGTGTTTGAAGCTGAGCAGGTTCATGCTTCCTAGAAAAAACTACTATCTCAGTCTTCTCCGGAGAGAATTCGATACCTAGCTGTAAAGCCCAAGCAGACAAATTGTCCAAGGTATCTTGCAATGGTCCTTGCAAATCGGCAGCTTTGGCTCCTGTAACAGAGATTACACTGTCGTCTGCAAGTTGTCTTATCGTGCATGAATTTGCCAGACATTCGTCGATGTCATTTACATAAAAGTTGTAAAGAAGGGGGCTTAAACATGTGCCCTGGGGAAGACCCATGTAGCTAATTTGAAAAGTTGCCAAATCGCCATGCGTAAAATGCATGTGCTTTTCGGACAACAAATTGTGCAAAAAATTGTTTAAAATTGGAGAAAATCCTTGTCGGTGAAGTTTACCCGAAAGAATGTCAATAGAAACGGAATCAAAAGCCCCCTTAATGTCCAAGAACGCAGACGCCATTCGTTCTTTGCGAGCATACGCCAGCTGAATATCTGTTGAAAGCAACGCAAGACAATCATTCGTCCCTTTGGCACGGCGGAAGCCAAATTGAGTATCTGATAGTAGACCATTTGATTCGACCCAATGGTCTAAACGACGGAGTATCATTTTTTCCATCAATTTCCGGATACAGGATAGCATTGCAATCGGCCTATAAGAGTTGTGATCAGAAGCAGGTTTCCCTAGTTTTTGTGTGGCGATCACCTTCACTTGCCTCCAATCCTGTGGTACAATGTTTTGCTTCAGGAACTTATTGAACAAGTTCAACAAGCGCCTCTTGGCATTGCCGGGTACATTCTTCAACAAGTTGAATTTGATTCTATCTAACCCAGGCACGTTATTGTTACAGGATAGGAGGGCAACTGAAAATTCTGCCATCGTAAAAGGTGATTCTATCGCGTCGTGGCCCGGAGACGCATCGCGAACAATGTTTTGCTTAGGAACAGAGTCCGGACATACTTTCCTGGCAAAATCAAATATCCACCGACTTGAAGACTCCTCGCTTTCGTTGACCGTTACGCGACTCCGCATTCTTCGGGCTGTGTTCCAAAGAGTGCTCATCGATGTCTCCCTCGACGTCTCGTTCACGAACCGACGCCAATATCCGCGTTTCTTTGCTTTAGCCAAACTTTTAAGCTTGGTATCAAGCTCCGTATACCGTAAATAGTCGCCAGGTATACCTCCCTTCTGGAAGGCCAAAAACGCGTCGGATCTTTGCGTGTAGACATCGGAGCACTCTTGGTCCCACCACGGAGTGGGAGGCCGTTCTTTGATCGTTACGCCGGGATATTTCTTCGTTTGGGCTTGCAACGCGGCGTCGAGAATCAAGCCCGCGAGGAGGTTGTATTCTTCAAGTGGTGGATGATGTTGAATCGACTCGACCGCTTTTAAAATCATTTCCTCGTATAACTTCCAATCGACATTCCGTGTGAGGTCATACGGAATGTCAATTGGTCGCATGCGAGTTGACCCGTTATTAATTGAAATAAGAATAGGCAGATGGTCGCTACCGTGAGGATCGAGGATTACCTTCCATGTGCAATCCAACCGTAGCGACGTCGAACATAAGGATAGATCCAAAGCGCTTGGGCGCGCTGGAGGTTTCGGGATACGTGTCATTTCACCGTTGTTTAAAATAGTCATGTCGACGTCATCGCAAAGGTTATAGATTAAAGAGGAGCGGTTATCATTGTAAGGGGAACCCCAAGCCACGACATGAGAGTTGAAGTCTCCCAAAATCAAACGTGGCGAGGGGAGAAGTTCTATTAAATCAAAGAGCAGCCGTTGCCCAACCTGTGCTCTGGGAGGAATATATATTGAGGCAATACAAAGCTCTTTACCTTGTATTGTCATTTGACATGCGACAACTTCGATGCCTGGAATCGAGGGGAGGTTAATACGATAGAAAGAATAGCACTTTTTAATCCCTAAAAGTACTCCTCCATATGGGGTGTCTCGATCAAGGCGAATAATATTAAAATCATGGAATTTGAGATCAATATTTGAAGTAAGCCAAGTTTCACAAAGGGAAAATGCATCGCATTTGTTTTTATTTATCAAAACTTTAAACGAATCAATTTTTGGTAAAATACTTCTACAATTCCACTGTAAGACAGAGATAGAATCCTTCATATACGCAGTTGAATTAGGCATCGAAGGATACAATCGCTGCAAGGAGGGGCCATTGGGCAGTCAACTGCTTCAAAAATGATCTAACTGTTGGGAGGAATGCTGTAAGAAAAATTTTAATTGGATCGGGTACATTGAAAGTTTCAAAAATCCAGTCCACAATGTCAGAAAATTTCACTAATCCAGAGTTTGTTTCATCAACTGGGAGTGCAAAAGGAACAACTGGGGTTTTAGATGTTCTTGGCAGTGCTGGGAACTCCTTCTGGGACTTTAAATTTGCAAGCCCAGGAGGAGTTTGCTTCGGTTTTTCCGCAGCACTGTTTGGTTTGTTTGTAACTTTCATTTCACTTTGAGAAATCTTAGGACCTTTTCTGGGAAGTTTAGGAGAGGAAATATTTTTCCTCTTTCTAGACTCCCCAGGATTGGCGTAAGATGTTCCCGCTGGTGAATCGTCAGAATCGGTTTCATCAGAGGACAACAGATCAAAAGGGTTTGATGTAATGGGAGGAGTGGTAACGGTCTTCTTCAACATCTCAGCGTAAGAACGCTTCGAACGCTCTTTGAGAGACCTCTTTATTTTATCCCTGCGCTGCATGTACACGCACATGTCGAGAGCTCATGCTGACTCTCCCCACAGTGAATGCATTTTTCAGCATTTTTACTGCAGGAATCATCCGCATGATTCTCCCCACACTTGCCACAACGTGCCTTATTGCAGCAGTAGGCGGCGGTGTGGCCTAACTGCTTACAATTCAGGCAGTTCATGACGCGAGGCACATATATTCGCACAGGGAGACGAACCCGGTGGATTGAGACGTGGCTTGGTAGTGCTGACCCGGCGAACGTAACTCGAAACGAGTCTGACGGAGTGTATACTGTTTTGCCACCGATGATCGATGCTGACCGCAGTTGCTTGCAGTCGAGCACCTTTACATCGGGACATGTGTTGTTCTTAAAGCACCCTTTGGCATTTTGCAATATACACTCGACGGACAGACTCGAATCGGTTATGACACCGTCGAACTCCACGTCTCGTGCGGGTATGTAAACGCGATTCTCGCGTGTGAAGAGCTCAGAGCAAGCTATATCGTTGGCCTCTTTCAGGTTACTGACCACGACACGGAGCTTGTTAGGCCGGACCTTGGAAATTTCGGTCACGCCCTTGTATTCTTCGTCAGGTCTTTAGAAATCTGCAAGATGTTCAACTGTTTCGATTTCGGTCCCGCCTTTGGCCGAAAATAGACAGTATAGCTGCCCTGGGCTCCGTCTGGGTAAAGCCTGAGGCGAGGGGGGACTGAAGAATGAACAGGGGAGGGGGTAACAGAAGGGTCAGGGTCAGAGGGGTTCGGGGATGGTGGCGCGGGAGGCGAGGGATCTACATCCATCCCGCTAAGTCTAGCGCACTAGCGCCGACAAGAGCACGTACCTTTTTACTTCTCCCTTCCAGTAACGTTGGTTGTCCGATCGTTCGAAGTTGCAGCCGTTACAGCCAGCAGCACCAATACAGCAGCACCAAACAGCCATCAGCAGTGAGCCAGGTGTGAGATCACTCCACACAGCGATACAACTCAACTGTCAACTGATGGCTTCTTCTTTTTCCTCTTTTGTGTCTCGTCCACTGCTGTAGCACAATTCAGCCAGCAGCCAAATCGGCTTCCGCACCAGCTGGCAGTCACGATGCGAAACAGTTGCACAAAGGCGCGACCTTGAACCCGGATTTATTTCACTCGACCAGGCAAACAATGCCAACACTTGTTCACACGTCTTTTGTTTTATATTCTATCGGAGCGATCACCAAACACGTCCGATACTGATGCGTGTTCGGCACAGAATGATTGGATCGTATTTGGCAATTCTGGGATGTATTCCAAAAGAAGGAAACCGCAATTTCAGATTGCAAAATGAAATCTGAAGTTGATTCCCGGCCTAAACCTGAAAACCCCACAGTGAAAATCATAAAAAAATGTCGCCCGGTACATTCGAAACATATTTCTTTAAATGTAATTTGCATGTGTGCTTGTACCTGTTCATGTTTGTATGTGTGAATATATAGTTTAAAATGTTCGGTATAATTGTGCTGTTGGCTACCCAATTTTATTATTTAAAGTAAACTATGAATCAAGTAGAAATTATCAAGATGTATTTTTTTTCGAAAATTTGAAGTTTTCTGGCAAAATTTGTTTCAGCGAATAATAATATTCGAATGAGAAAGCCTGGGTCTCACCGCTAGGTGGATTGATTCGGGCTTTTTTTTAAATTGCTTGCATACCTACAGAAAATTCTTGGTTCTTTAAACGAACGAAGTCGAGTAATATAAGACATCATCAGTGCTTATGTGAACTGGAAAATATTTTCAAATTTAACTGAAACAATTTAGAAAAAGGATAATGCCAAATTAGCCAAACACAAAGCTAAAGACTTCATCGAAACAAAAATTAAAAAGAAAACATAACAAAAAAAAATACAGAACCTTTGCGTGAGACATAAATTATCAAGTAGAATCACGAGGATAGACAAAAAAACGAAGATAGTTTTAAAGAAACAAATAGATTATAAAATATCAAAGAACTCGAATTAAGCATTCCAATAGTGGTAAAACAGTAACCAAGAATGAATACAGAAATTGATAAAAAAAACAATCAATTTCAGCTGGGCTTCCGGTAACCACACGACGTAGAAGAATTCAAAAATCTATTCGATAGGCCTTGAACTTTCCGGATTTATGCTTAGGTGGTCGTTCACACCGAAAAGGGGGATAAAGATTTCACGATGTAATTATCCGAAAGAACGGTAGAGTATGATGATGCATCGCTGCATTGAGTTAAGTTTGGAGAAACTGAGCGAAAAAAATCTTGTGCAAGTTGGTTTACTATACCCGCTAATAATGGTTTTCTCACGTATGCTTATTCTGAATGCCTCTCGGCGAGAACGTAGTAATAATAGTGTAGTAAATTTTGCATTGTTTCTGAAGAAAAATTTTGCTCTCATTAAGACTGGTAAATGTTATTTTCCCAGGCTAATCAGATTGTATCCCTTATCATCTAATCCATTGTGGTGCAGTGCAGCTCAGGGGCTCCTCAAATTAAAGAACACAAAGGTATCAAAATAAATACCATATAATAATATGGAATTAGATTTTTTTCGAGCGCACAGAGCAGTGAGCAGCGCTTTTTGTGCCCCAGATCGTTTTCGAAGCATAGAGAACCAGATGTGAGTCTAATGTCGAATGTGTTGTTGTTTTTTGAGAGTAATATTAGCAATTGGAAAAATTTGAGGATTTGAGAAGGAAATTGGAAAGCTGAAGATGAGCTTTAAAATTGGTTCAATAACCACTTTTGGAAATTGAATCAAACGAACGTCGTTTTGTCTGTGCGCTGTCGTCGTGTGTGATGGACCGGTAATGACGTACATACGCAACCGACAAAGCGTCCGAAGGAACATCGGACGAACAACATTTACAAACAACAAAAGCTGAGAATATAAACTCGAAACTATAAACGATCAACATTAAATTTGCGAAGAACCTGAATGCAAACGAAACTCTGCCAAAATAAAAATAAAACTAAAAACAGAAATCCCGAACGATACCAATCAGTAGCATCCGAAGAATGCCCCCGCGAGAATGTGCAAGAAGCAATGTCGCCGACAAGGTTAATAGCCCGATTTCAGGGCAGGTACAATCGATTGCACTGGTCTGCGCTCTGGTCGTATGGAGGCTTTCTGAAAATTTCAAATAAGTCATTATAAATTCTAAAATGCAGTTTCGATGTCCGGTGGAATTCGGACTTCGCTTTGGCTGCTTCTTATAATACAATTTGTGTGCAACTGCCGTAGTGTTGTTTTCTATTTTTTTAATTGTTACCTTTCCAAAGAAAAAGGTTTTTGTGGTAGAAGTCGATTTTAAAACCAACTTCGATGGTAGGGTAGAGCGGAGCGGAGGTCAAAATGTTCTGTAACTTTTTGTAGCGAATGTTTTGGCCAAAATTCATTACATGAAAATGTTGCGTTGAGTCTGTAGCTTAAAGAAAAATAATGAACGACTCAAAATAGTTTACGATTTTGCGAATATTTTATGTTTTTTGAGTGCATGTTAAATTGGCCAACTAGCCCCCAAGTTGGGGTAAGTTGGTCAAGGTGTGGGGTAAATTGCCCATTTTTATTTCGGAAGGACAATTCAGTTACCCTTCCTCACTGCATTTGCGGCAGCCTGTAGCGTCTCAGCGGAAGTCAAACCTCTTCCGGTTTTTTGTTTATACGTTCGCTTTCCGAAACCCCAAACCATGAGAAAAGTACGCGGCACGTATCCTCCGCGTGAAAAGCGACTTTAGTATAAATGGTTTTGCTAGGCAGAGCACATGCTGTTTGCGCTTGGTTTTAGTTTGCATCACGAAATGCGCCATTCCTGGAATTGCATATACTTGGTTACTCGAATTCATTGATGATGTGCATAGGACCAACCAGCCCCGCTAGTTTGTGACCAACTAGCCTCTCATGTATTCAATATGAAAATTACTTGAAATATATGAACAAAAAAATTTTGGCGAAAATTTGCTTTGCACAACTTGAAACTACCAAAAAGGACTAGCTTTGTTTAGACAAAAAGTTTCAACTTGAAAACCGATAGAATTGATGGCCAGTTTGGCACCAACCTGTATTTATTATACGTCCTAATTAAAACTATACTTCATTTTGTCATTTAGATTCTCTGGTTATCTGCTACATATCACCCATATTACACGATTTTTTTGATACGTGGATTCGAAGATATTCTCATTGACCAACTTACCCCGTAACCAACTAGCCCCGCTCTACCCTATACTGTGAATTTTTAGGAAAACATTCGATGTATTGCTATTCGTACTAATGATTTGCTTATACTAATTTAGCCTTATATAATAAAGCTAAATATTATATCAATATTAACTTTCAAACCATCAAATTCAAAGGCGAGTTCATTAAAATATACCTTCATTATTCAGTAGAGTTTGTCTTAGTTGACAGTAAATGTTTAAGGCGTAGCATGCTGAGAAAACTCGATTATATGGTTAGGTGGAACACGAAACAGTATTTGACAGAGGGCCACTTAAGGAAAATCCATCATAAGGGAATTCGTTAGTATATGTACTTCCAACTTATCATTCAGTTGTCAGTTTGAGACAATCGACGATGGGTTATTGTCACACTTTTGCCATGTTGAAATCAAGATCAGTGGCGGTTTAGTGACTTTTCGATTGATGTACTGGTGACAGCGCTTACGGTTACCACGGTTAATCAGTATTCGTCCGTTGACATTCACAAGCTGCCGAACACGCGAAATAAGATGCCATCAGAGGAGAGATAGCCAACCGTGGCCACAGTATTGCAACTGGGAGAAATTAATACACACATATCAAGTGCGGCGTCGGCTTTGTAGTCGTCGGGTTCACTGCATGCAAGAAAAGACGATTCTGTCCTTAAGCTTGGAATCTACTGCTGAATGGTGCTAATGATAGAGATCTGCTTTCTGTAAAAATAGTTTTCTCAACATTAGTGAAACTGGCAACATTTTTGTGAATTCGACAAAAATGACCGAACCAATTCGACCTAGATGACCAAATGACCAAAACTACCTGAAATAATTCAAGTAAGGAGCAAAGCAAAGTCTCCTGGACAAACCTATATGCGATAACTGGTTTGTTTAACCAACATCGTACCTCAAGACAAAATAATTTCGAAAATGGCATAATAGATGGATATGAAAATAAAAAGCAATATGCGCGAAAACTACAAAAAAAGCTGCAAAAGATTTATTCAGTAACGAAAACATTTCTATTATTCATACTGTAAAAACTTTTAATGTCTTTAACAACCGGACAATAGTTTTACATTTGATGCCAAAAGTCCCCCATCCATTTTGATGAAAATTTCTTTTAAGTTATTCAAAATCCAATTGCTTCGATTTAGAACTGCATGTTTAATTTGATTGACAATGGTTTTCTTTCCTGGAACACGCCGATGAAATTCGAGTACTTTGATGATCTGTGGTTTAGAAGGGCACACGTTTTCCACCGAACTAGAGTCCATTGACCGGCTGCCAGCCTCTGTGGTGGCGGCGCCTACTGTCACCTGCAGCTACACCTTTGGAAAGCGGGTGTGACTCGAACGACGGCTATCGGGAGTGTTCTTGGAGTTTTTTTTTTTTTGGTGAACTGCAAAAAAATTGTCGGACGTCACTTTGATATGGTCACTTCTTCAAGTGCGGTTTAGGTGTCAAAAGGATTCCCGTTACCGTCACACTGGTTGCTACTCGAAAGCACAATAACTGCCGAAGCAGTCCCAGGCGTATGCATTTTGCTTCCTTCGGCTTTTCCCCCGTTCATTCTACTTCTGCAACCAGGTAAGGTGAAACCTAATAAACCTGGTTGCGGCTGACAAAGCGCGAGAGGTACAGAAACTGCACAAAATGATCGGAAAAAAGTTTAAATTTATTAGGTATAATTTGATAAATGAGTCAATATCATGCTCGTTAACACGGGTTTCGTTCGCCCGTTGATGATATGTATCAGTGTTGCCTGTTGCTATATATGCTGTACAGTTGATTGTGATGAAGATGACGACGACCCTTGAAATATCATTACTCTACAACGGTTTCAAACATCGCATATTACAAGGTGTGATGTTGTGTGATGATGTTGTAGTTACAATATCATCACTTTTGTTTTGAAAGTTTGAATATAATACTCAGAGTAAATAGTTTGTCAACTGGGAAATTCATAAGAACTATAAGTAGTCGTATTATCTTCGGGTAACTGGTGTTTAATTTATGTAACGTTATCATATGCAACTGCTAAAGTTCGTCATGATCCGGCCATCGCAACTGATAACCTTGGACCTGAACTCTCGACTACTTTGTGATAAGGTCGTATGTCTAAACGTAAATAAAACGAGTGAGAGTTATATCCCTTGTACTTCACAAGCGTAAATCATCTCTCACTCGTTTTGTTTACGTTTAGACATACGACCTTATCACAAAGTAGTCGAGAACTCTCTCTCTCTTTCGCGCTTTTATTCCGGGTTGCAGCTAGCCAGTATCCAAACTGTCACAAATAAACACTGAGGCACTCTGTGCGTTTCTGACTGTAGTGTTTGCACAGCAAGCCGTTTCCATATCTTCTGCATTACCATGGAAGCAAAGCATAAAAATGATGCACCAGCACGCGATGGAAACGACGGCGTTATCCAACAGCAGTGCTCCCCGAGGTCGGAGTACAGTGGTTAAAAATTGACTTAGCTGGCGTCAAATTATTGAAATGATTCTACGTTATTTTGAATATTTTCATATTTTCTTTGCTGATCTAGATGTCATCGGATAGCAAATCTGGCGTTGACATCATTGGTAATTCAACATGCGAAAAAAGGAACAAGTGCGTGTATATGTTCGTATGTACCTTCAATCACGTTATGAGCTAGTTTACCGTATTCGTTGCTCCGGATGGAAGGTTGCAAAGTTTAAAATCAGTCCTTACATCCGCTGCTAATTCAGCACAACCTACTTCTCGAATATTACATAACATTTCACATCTTAGGAGCTTAATTATCAGTTTAAATAACCAAACCAAAGTCTTACAACACCAATTATCTCAAAACGCAAAGATTGGATTTAGAAATGGCGTATGGGGTTGATTTCTCTTCTCAAAACATTATTCCGACTACGGAAATACTCATACTACATATATATTCTTTATTGCATATTTAGTGCAGTTGCGCTGTTGGTTGCCAAAGAATTATTGTTTTGAGCAGAAAAGTGTACAGAGCGGCAACGTGAAAGTGATACACTTTATTTATGTCATAAAACTCAAACCCGTTTTTATTTCTCTTCGGAATCCATTTCAATAACATCTATAAGTAGTAAAATTTCAATGTACTAAAATTTGATAGTTTTAGTTGGTTTCAAATCTTTCACCTTTGTATTTGATAACGGCCCGTAGATGCTTTTTGAAGTCATTGCAAGCCGCACGCACAACTTCGTTCAGCATTTTGTCCCAAATCTTTGTCATGTTTTGTTCGTCATACGCGTTCGGAGTAGAGAGAAAATGTGACAAGAGCTGCCGGGTAAACTTTTTTCTCCCTCATACAACGTTGATAAGTGGCCATCCACATACCAAGTGGACAACTTGAGGGAGGGGGGGGGTTTTATGTAATGTCCACGGTCCTTACAAAAAAAAAAGAATTTATATGGGCATTTGTACAGGGGGGGGGGGGGGAGTGGTAAAAATCGTTAAAAATCTGTCCACGTGGTATGTGGATGGCCCCTTAGACATTTGATACGAGGGAGCTACATGAGAGAATCTGCTTATGTGTGAATAAAAGAAACTGAAATGAACCAGATCGCTACATCAATACAAATGCAGCGGGCGAAGTCTCGCTACACATGCATTGCGACTCTAGGTTGTATATTCTATTGCAACAACGCATACAATTGTGTCTTTTATTTTATTACTTTTAGCTTGTTACCTTTTTTGTCTAATGTGCGGTTTTTAGACACAAAAAGTAATAAAATATTGCACTAAAGTAACAAAATCTTGTTCGTTTGTGTTGGGCGTAGATGTATGTCATGCTGTAACAGAAAATACAACGAGGGGTACTCGAATACGTGTATCACATCTATGTTACCATCTTGTAGATATTAGCAGTCTGTTATGATAATTGAAGTTGATATGCTAATCTATTTCAAAATATAATAGATTTTTTTAAAGAGAGTAGGCCGAAACATTATGTTAAAATAAATGCAGTGTGTCTCATGCACCGAAACGAGTCAACTACCCAGAAAAAAAATAAAAAACACGCAATGTTGATGTACTGCAAGTTGCAACACAGTAGAGTGTGTGTTAAGTAGAAACGGGAAACAGAGCATAGAAAATTGTATGTTTTGAGCACTTTGGGCATCTTAAAAAAATATGGTTTTTGCATGTTTATTATTGTCAATTTTCTTTTCATTTTTGACAGCGATATTTGCATGAGTTGAAATGGCAATTTTCAGACTTGTGGTTTTTTTTTCCTGTGTGGGCTTATCACTGCGACCAGAGATTAGATCTATTGTGATATTGCCCAAGTGTTTCTGTATTCCGCACTTCATATTATTGGCAGTATCACTATTAAAGTAAGTGATACGCTTATCACTCATATCCGTGCTTGTGTGTAAGTTTTAGCTTTCCGTTTCAAACTTACTACTCTACTATACCGAGCCTCTGTCCCTTTTAACAATATCGCCTAATTACAATTCCCCGGAGAGAACTTTCATACGTTACTCACACCAGTTTTATTATAACAGGGACTTTTTTTGTTAGAAGAAGAGTCAACAGAGGTACTGTAGAATTCAGATTGAAGGATAGGTACTTGGTGGGAAGCCTGAGAATAAGCCCATGCTACCGTCCTTTGGCAACCAAATGGCCTGATTCTACTAAGATTCGAATCCACAACCATCCGCTTACCAAGGCGGACTCTGTAACCTTGCGGCTACGGAGCTCCCCATCACTTGTGGTTTGTGGTTTATAATGGTTAAATTTATTTTAATAAACATTCATTTTATGATTTTTATTTTTACCTGAACAAATAGTCGAATATTGTGAAACTGTTTCCGAATACTGTACGCTCCCCGATGTCTCGATGTGCTAGTGCTGAAGCAGGAAATCTACACTGAAAGTCTATCAGTATACAATTACCTAAGGAGGACGTCTTGATCCAAACGGTTTTTAGTAGAAATGGTTAAGAGTGACAGATATGCTGTAACGACAGGTGTTACGTTCGATACCTTTTGCAGCCAATCGTACTGTCAACACTTTCTCACCGGCGACAAAACAGGCTGCATACCTAATGATTGACAATAATGATTTGACAAAATGACAGAAACCGAAAAATTAGTCGCTTGTTGGTAAATGTATCTATAAACTAATGCGAAATCTGTTTTAATCATTTGTTTGTGCGTAGTTCTGTAAGCAGTTATATGGAAGGCAGTATGAAGTTATTGAACTCAAACTGTTAATGATGAATTTATAATAATGATGAGCGTTTTTGTAATATACGATCGGAAAGTAATTCTGCACCTCAGTGAGTCAGAGTTACGTACCTACCGGAGCAGGAGACCCACTATAGGGCACCAGATTGGTGCATTTCTGATGGGGACATACTGGCTGTGTAGCGTTAATCGACGTTTAAGGAATTTATATCAGCCGACCCAGAAGGGCACCCGCCTACCTTCGTCCGATAAGAGCACGGTTAGCCAGTGCACTTTCTTAAACGATCGTTTGAACAGGTTTTCTGCGCTACTGTGGATGTCATCATCTTGCGTCTGAATACTCATGTTGATACTAGACATGTAGTTTCCAGTGGCCTACCCTGAGTTTGTTGGATGTTCATTCCACCAGTCTATGTATATAAGGACTACACTGAGCAATAATAGCAATGGCAATGGTATCGCGATATGATTATTGGCTGCTTGAAAGGCGCTAAATGCCATATTAGCACGTTTTCGATTGAGTGAAACGGAATTTTACGTACACATTTCATGCATTCGTTCAAATGAGGACACAACTATGTTACTTTGATACTACATTACTACATTGTATTAGGTGTCAACTTTTTAAACTTTATAATCTTAGATCAATCACAACTGTTTATACGCCCTCTTTTCGGGAGTAAGTAGAATTATTGCACGTGCTTCCGGTGGCTTCGGTTCATTAGGTTGAACGATCCGTGCAGCTATTTTCAATTCCGGTGACACTGGTTTCATTACATTAGATGAACCTTTCACATCATCATAGCCTATAGTGACTTCTCCCATCAGGCGGGTAATGAAGTCCCATGCGATCTGATGATGGTTGTATTTTTACAAAAAATCGCTTTAAAAGCAGTCATAGAAGATTCTTACCTTAAACACAAACTTTAAGTCAAACGTGGCCTCTGAGGGCATAATAAGGACAGCAACCAGTACACACAAAGAAACCTTTTTCATGGTTACAAAATTCAAAATGTTCTGAGAAAATCCTCTGGTTTGGTATATAAGATAGAAAAAATATATATAGAATATAATGTCTTCTTAGGAATTCAGGTTAATCATTACTGCACAACGACCGGTCTGAGGTAACCATCCTAATAGTTGTTGAGTGAAATAAATTTGAAATACAAAACCCTTTGCTGCGATGATGGCCATCTTGAAGGCCAGCAAAATGTAAATCATATATTATTGCAGATTTAATTTCATGAACTCCCGGCAGCAGTAGAAGTAATACCAAATCAGTCACGACTACTGGTCTTTCGGTCGTAAATTGTCGACTCAATGACGGAAGCTTACGACATATTACCGTCAACCGCAGAAGCAGTACAAAACTGTTTAATAGCTCCAGTATTTACCCACCGCACTGATCGCCAGACTACGCATTCAATTCGTCGTCGTCGTCGTTGGCTAGACCACCACCGCTTGAAATCAATATTTTATCGCTCGAAATAGACTCTCGGCTATCGTCGTTGCCCACGTTGGCGACGTTCAGCACCGTAGAACCGGTCCCAGCCCTGAGGACCTAACGTAGTACACCGACATACCGGAGAGGGGGTGGTAACCACAGGCTATGAGGGCATGTATGAAAACGCACATAATTAAGTTATCATATATTGAAATTAAAATTCATTAGTTTAATTTATTGAATCGGTGCAGTTTAGCCAACCGCCCTCGTTGAAACGCATATAAGATTACGCAGCCGCTTGCCACTTTTTGTATCACACTGACTGATGCCGGTGCATAAAGTTGATGATGAACGAGTTAATGGGTAATTTGCATAATGTGCATTACAGCACATGCACATATCACCTCCGAAGGGAACGATATATAGACCGGAGACCTACCAGTTTGACCAGCAACCTGGAGACAGCTCTAAGCCTCTACTCATAAATAGGGTCTCGACCAAATCAATGCTTATACGCTTTTCATTCGTGCATTTCAAACAATTCTCCTGCGCTGAATTCCCACAACTGTTGTGTCTAATCCATATTGCATGTTAAATGGAATCCATCCACAGCAGGGCGATTCAACGCATTCGATTGCATGATCCCTTCACTACGGTAATCATGTTTCGGGTTTTAAATCCGATAAGCCGACCGGAACTCAAATCCGGTAGGTTTGGCTAGAATTATCGCATTTTTTTGTATGAGGCTAGCTTTTTTGTATAAGGCTAGTAGGAAAAACCAACGTATTAATTTAGATTTCAAAAATTACACTTTGCATTTTGCAGTGACTTTACAATATCAATAAGGGTATTTCGATAGTTGTAGGTAATACATTTGTCCTTCTTAAAAATATACATTCTGGAAAAATATTCTTTTTTAGAAAAAAAGTTAAAACAAATTTAAATGTGTATAACTACGAGCACAGATTTTGATAGCCTGTTCGGACTTTCAATAGGGTACTAAAGCGCTGGTTGGTTATTATTTTTTGTTCAAATCATGAAAGAAGCTATGTAAAAATGTTATGCAGAAAAAGTATTGATGATTACAAATATTTTTGAAGTCAAAACAGTTTGTTTGATTAGTGTACCGTCTTCGGCAAAGCTATGAATAAATATTTTATCTTTCTAAAAAAATCTACACTCTGAAAAAAAATTTTTTGTTTCAAGAAAATTAAAAAGTACTTATCTAAGAAAGCCTATTTCAAAAACCTAATTTTTGTTCATAAAAACTACAGAGGATTAGCTCAACCTTTATGGCTGTCCGATCATAGGAAACATAAAATGTCAATTTTCCAGAAAGGTTTGGTTTGATTGGTATAACGTCTTCAGCAAAGCTGTAGACAGTATTTTTTTCATTTCAGAAAAAATATAGGTACCTTGCGAAACACATTTTGAATGTCAAGTTTGAGACGTCTTGGATTAAATCCAGATCGATGACAACTTTTTACCACAACCACAACTTTTTACCTACACAAGAGAAAAACATTGTCAACATCTCGTGTAACCTAAAATAGGGCACAGAATAAATGAGAGCGGTTACTTCCGTGTCATTCGTGGTAGAAACAGCAGAGACAAACAGACGTACCACGAATTTTATTTCCGTGGATCAAAATAATGATCAATTCAAATGAGTTTCAGTTATGCGGAATATTCCTGCCGCACCGGCGGCGCACTGATGTGCTTTTTCTCTTTGAACTCAGTTGACAGTTGTCGCGCGTCGTGCTGCCAAAACAGCAGAAAGGCTGAAAGTTTATCTTTTGCGGAATATGTCCAGTAGATGTCGCACAAGTTAGTCGGAACCACAATTTTCTTAGAATTTTGTATGGAGTGGTACGTCTGTCTATTATTGTCTGTGGTAGAAGATTCAGCAAACATTCGCTCATCATCAACTCATCCACTCTTTTAACAGCAAAGTAAGTACACCATAGCTTCCATCATTCAATTAGTTTTTTGCCTTTCACCTAGAAAGGTATAGCAATCACTTGCAAAACCGAAAGTATAAAAGTGCTTTAAAGGGCCGAATGGCATATATCATTCGATTCAGCTCGACGAGCTGAGCATTTTCTGTTCCCAGAGATGGCTGATCCGATTTCCATAAAATAAGTGTAAACTAATAAGTCTAGCTGCCTCGTAACACCCTATTGAATTTTACTGTAATCGGATTGTAACTTCGTCTGTAAAGTACCAAAATGTGAAATTCACGAAACTTCATTATCTCAGAAACTACACAACCGATTTGATCAATATTATTATCAGATGAGCGGGCTAGTTAAGGGTTAACTGATGAAATATGATTGAACACGTGGTTTCAAAGTTTGGCTGCCTTATACGTTTCCATTTCATTGGATTATAATTGAACTTAAACCACCGTTATGTATTAAATTGTTAATAAAACAACGAAAGTCTATTATTTCAAAGATTACATGACTTATTTAAACATAACTAGTGTTATACGAACGAGTCATCTCTCAAACTTACAAATAACAAACTTCATAACAATTTGGTATGTGGTTAAAAAGTTATGGAAAGAAAAGAAATTCAAAGACTATTTAAAACTATACCTGCTTTGATTGATCGATATATGGTCCCAACATAATTTAAATGTGGTTTTGTACTATTTGAACGTTCCAAATGCATTGATTCCTTGCGATGCGTTTAATATCTCGATTACAGAAATATCCATGTTGAGTACTATTTGGTCACTTTCGACTGTTTCCTAAAAGTTGCCATTTAGCGATTCAAAATGGTGCCTGAAATCAATTGTTAGCTCATTGCATTATTCTGGTTCCAGAGATACTCATATTGGATGGTATTGGTTATTTTAGGCTGTTTTTCACAAACCGGAAGCCGCCATCTTGGATTTCAAAATAGTATTTAAGATAATTTCTGGCCTCTGAGCGTCATTCTGGTTGAAGAAACACCCATATTGGGTGTAATTCGATCATTTACCGCTGTTTCTCAGGAACCGGAAGTCGCCAACCTAGAATCCAAAATGGGGTCTGTGGTCGATTTTAGCTGCTGTGTATTATTCTAGATCCGGAGATACTCATGTTAGACGGAAATCGGCCATTTTTGGCCGTTTTCCAGAAACCGGAAGTTGCCATCCTACTATTCATAATGGTGTCTAAAGTCGATTTGTGGCTCCAGTGCATCATTACGATTCCGAAAATACCCATATTGGGTGGTATTTGGTCGTTTACTGTTGTTTTTCCGAAACCGGAAGTCGCCATCTTAGAATTCAAAATGGTATCTGTGGTCGAATTCAGCTCCTGTGTATCTTTTTTTATCCGGATATTATTATATTGGGTAGAAATCGTCCATTTTTTGCTGTTTTCCAGAAACCGGGAGTTGCCATCTTTCAATCCAAAATGTTGCCTGAGGTAGATTATGGAACACATTTGTTATCACTAAAAACACTCACCTGCCAAATATGGTTCCATTTAGCTGATTAGTTCGCGAGATGTGCAGAAATTTGTGCAGAAACATGTGCTTCCATAAAGCCTGTATCAGACTAACCGTTGTAGCGGTTGACCGTTACCGTTCAGTTCCATTTCGACCAATCAGAGCACAGCGGTCGACCGTCGCTTGTTGTTGTTGTAAAAAATAGAATTATTTCTATTTTTGCCGCCAACTGTTCCCAACGGTTGGCGACTGCTGTCATTGACATGGCGAAGGCAAACGAATCTTTTCACACCTACACAAGATCACATACAGAGACTTGACAAATGAAAACGTGTGCTTCTCTTTTTGGCACACACGACAGCCAGTCAAAACATTGATAGCACCGGCAACGCTGGTTGGCGATGTCAATTTTCGACCAACGCACACTGGCAAAAATGAATCCAAATTTCCACTAATTAAAAGCCGCTGGGCTGGATACCTTCAATATAGCATTTCTTATGTAAAATTGGTAAACAAATTGATTGGCGATGGTTTCATTTTGGACAGGACACGGGAAATGGTCTTTTTCGCCTCTTTTCACTCTATTTTTGCGTATTTTTGAAAATATAGACCCTTTCCCGTGCCCTGCACAGAATGAAAATATCATCTATCGATTTATTGGGCAATTTTACATAAGAAATGCTATACATTGAACATTTTTATTTGTTAAGTCTCTGTATGTGATCTTGTGTAGGTGTGAAGAGATTCGTTTGTCTTCGCCAAGTCAATGACAGCAGCCGGCAACCGTTGGGAATGGTCGGCGGCAAAAATAGAAAAGATTCTATTTTTTGCAACAACAACAAGCGATGGTCGACCGCTGTGCTCTGATTGGTCGAAAAGGAACGGAACGGTAGCGGTCAACCGCTACAACGGTTAGTCTGATACAGGCTTAAGGGGCATCGAACCATTATGGACATATTTATTACCCTTTAAAACATCCACATGCCAAATTCGGTTTCATTTGCTTGGTTTGTTCTTGGGTTGTGCAGAAATGTATGTTTCATTTGTATTGGACCCCTCCTTTCCAGAAGAAGGAGGGGTCTCAAACTATCATAGGAACCTTTATCGGACCAAAAACCCCTACATACAAATTTTCACGTCGATCGGTTTGGTAGTTTTCGAGCCTATATGGATCAAACAGACAGACAGACCGGACTACATTTTTATATGTATTGGTTACAACATCAATATTTTAGAACCTGAAGGGTGAATATACGTTTATGTTACGTTCATGTAAATTTTTTTTTTCAAATAAAAGTTTGAATGAGAAAGGCTGGGTCTGACCGCTAGGTGGATTAATTTAGGTTTTTTTCTTTGTGTCGACTCATCACTGCGACCAGAGATATTTGATCTATTGTGATATTGCCCAGGTGTTTTCTGTACTCCGCACATCATATTATTGGCAGTATCACTATTGAAGTAAATGATACGCTTTTCATTTATATCCGTTTACCCTTTCGTTTCAAGCTTACTGCTCTACTATAGACTGTTCCGAAAATTATAAATACATCTTCTTTCTTGAATAAAACAAAAAATACAGGATTTTTCAGGTCATTTTATTCTGAAATATAGATAATAAGTGTTTTCTTTCCAGTTTCAATTCAAGTTGGGAATATTTTTCGTAGGATACGCGAGTTCTCTAACTTTTCTCTTGACACTACTAATAAGCTTTTGCACAGTGTGTTCTCCGACCATTTTTACCACTTTAAGCCAATCTTTTTTAAATTTTTCAACATTGTCCGCTGGTTTGACATATTTCCTCAGTATTGCCTTGGTCAAAGCCCAAAAAGTTTCAATAGAGCGAATTTCAGGGCAGTTTGGAGGATTCATCTCCTTTGGAACACATGTGACATTATTTGTTTTATACCACCCTAGTAATGGCAGGAAGCAAGAACGGGCCAAAAGATTGGAGGATTGTTATGCTGCTTAACCATGGGTAACAACCTTTTCTGCAAACACTCTTTCACGTAAATTTGACCATTCATTGTGTCATTCGTAATGAATGGACGAGATATTTTCCCACATTCACAAAAGGCCTGCCAAACCATTACCTTCTTGCTGAATTTTTCGGTGTAAATGGCTTTCACTGGTCCAGGGACATCCTTTCCCTTCGGTGATATATAAAATTGCGGTCCTAGCAGAGTCTTATAGTCCAGTTTTATGTAGGTTTCGTCATCCATGATAACACACCCCATTTTTTTTTGGTCAGAAGTTTGTCGTAAAGCTTCCGAGCTCTCGGTTTCACAGATTCAGCTTGTTTTGGATTTCGTTTTGGCTGCTTCTGCTTTCGACGGGTCTGCAGACCCATTCTTCCCTTGGCACGCCGAGGCAACCAAGCTTTCTCGCCACATCTCGTACTGATACTGAAGGATGCCGCTTGTAGTATTCCTTAACCTTTTTGTCCATTATGGGATCAACAGACCCGGGTTTTCTACCACGTCTTGGGGCATCAGTAAATGTGCACTCTTCACAATACTTCCGCAATGCGGTTTGAACTGCTCCGACACTTATACCTTCTTCCCTGGCTAATTTTCTTATAGAAAGACCGCTCACGGTGCCCCATTTGTGCACAATTCGCTTTCTTTGCTCGGGAGAAAGGCCACGCATTTTCAAAATTTCGCACTAAATGTTAGGAAAAATGACAGCATCTGTTTCTTTTGGATGTAAACAACAGGACGCAGCCAACGTTTGGTTGAATACTGCACGTTATTTGAAATGATGGTTGATCGTAAGTGTATTTATAATTATCGGAACGGTTTATATCCTACCAATATAGCCAAATTACAATTCCCTGGAAGAAGACTACACCTAACGTTCCTCTCTGGGCAGGTTAATTCTAAGAGGGACTAATTTTGCCAAGAGTAAGGAGTCTTATCGAAATCTCGTTTTTCCTACCAACACCGCGTCACAATCACAATGTCCTGAAGAGGCAGTTTTATTATAAGTAGGACTTATATTATTGTCAAGGGGAAGGAAACTTCGTTCCTCCAGCCAAGATCGCGCCATAATTACAATTCCCTGAAGAGAACTATTATACCTTACTCACACCAGTTTTATTATAAGAGGGACTTATTTTTGTTAGGATGAATGTCAGCAGGGGTACTATAGGGGATATGTAGTGGAGAGCCTGAGAATAAACCCATGTAAAAGTCCTTTGACAACCAAATGGCAGGATTCTACTAAGATTCGAATCCACGACCACCCGCTTATCACAGCGGACTCTGTAACCTAGCGGCTACGAAGCTCCCCATTAATTTAATTAGGATACAAGAATTTAGAAAATCGTTTAAAAATATTTTTATTTGAATTTCAACTAATCAAAGTTTAAAAAGTATCCTTTTTTTGGGTGCTCCACTGGTCCATGTTATTCAGCTTCAGCTACCGAGGTCGTTGTAGGTTCTGATATCGATGTTATTGCAGATGTCGGTGTTGTTATTGATGATGTTGCCGGTGTCGCCGTTGACATCGTTGTCGTTGTAGCTGCCTGTGCTGCTGTTGTCGTCGATGGTGATGTTACCGGTGTCGACGTCGTTGTCGTTGCCTGGGTTATTGTTGTTGTAGGAGGCAGTGTTGTTGTTGCCGGTATCGATGTCGACATTGTTGTCGTTGGTTGTGTTGTTGTTGCTGTAGGTGCCAGTGTTGTTGTTCCGATTGTAGTAGTCGTTTTATTACAGTTGGTGCACGTTACTTGGCAATTGTCAGTGCAGTTTACCGTGATGTTGGGGTTCCCGTTAATGATGATGGTTTGAACATCATCATATTCGCTTCCTCCAAAAATGTAATCGATCAAATCGTAGAGCACATCCTAAAAACAGAACAAAAACCTGTTGACTTTTATTCGAAATTTTGCAAAATAAAAATTGAAAATTACAAATGTCGCGTCTGTTGATGAGGCTGAATTCAAAATTGCGAGCGCTATCAGCCAACTGGTGAAAGTGAATTTGGTACTCATCCTTGTTGTTGCTGGAAGAAAATGTTCAACAGCTGAACACTGTAATGGTTCTGCTCATTTCTTAGTAAAAGCCAGCCTTTATACTGACTGTCGTCGATAATTTAAACTCATACCGAAGGTCAAAATTTAAAACTTCATTTATGTGTTGAAGCATTTCGCCGGAGGTTTCAAGAAAAATTACTGCTTTGAGAACATTTGTGCAGCAAGCAGTAGCTTCCTAACGCAGTTTCCTGGCCGTTATTATATGCCTGAAATGCCGTGGAAAAATTATTACCCCATTAATACTCAAAGCGTTTTAAAGGTGACTACTGAAGTGTAAGTCCATGACCAACTTTCGCGCACTATTGTTCTATGGAGTACATCTCTCCAACTCTACTTTGAAATATCTTAAGTATCGAATCGAAGTTTGAAATTAACCATATAAAATCTATAAGTTGAATTCGTGGGTATAGAATTGTTCTATAACATACGACCACAGACTAACAGACGTAACACTTTGAACAAATTTTCTATACAATCGTTCGATTCTCTTCAGTACTTTACGTTAATAACACTCATCTGCTGCCGTGTTCGCGTTGTGTCTTGTATATGTAACAACACCAGAGCTGCCGTTCGTGCATGTGTCATATTTGGAACCACAAAATATGCATGAGATTGCATAACAGCGCTACCAGACGGTGTTGTCGCCCGATAACTGTTATTCAATTGAAAATTTAGAATGATAGTTTTTTTGCGGCGATTGAACCAGGTTTCAGTGTTACGCCTGTAAGTCTGTAATATAAACATATAGAGTAATGTACCTATGATAAAATAATTTTTCCCATTTTCAATGTTCGTCGAAATATGATAAATTCATCGCATTTTTCATATATCGCTTTTTTAGTAAATAAAGGCAATTGTAATTTCGAGTTTTTATCTTAACAAGCAAGTCGTCGTATGGATCGTACCCACCCGAGTGATAACAAAGATTAGAATTGCAGATATCATAAGACAAACGTACGAAAATAACAATTGATTCATTGTTAACTTTGGTATGGCACACATACCTGGAGATTTTTCTCCAGAACTTATTTTTATCGTTTGTTTCATTAACCGCTCCATCAAATTGATAAAAAAACAAAACGATTATGCAAATGTCATTTTAACGCGGAGGATGCGTTCCAAATTTGTATGGGCCAGCGTAAAAAACACTTTTGTGAGTTGCAAATATGTATAGCGAAGAAAACCGTTCCAAAATGTTTGAATTTCGTTTGAATCTAATAGTGGACAGATAGAGACCAAAATGCAATATTTTAAATTTTGAGTATTTACACCAAAATTTGTGACTGTTTTTATATGATCACTCGTGGTCTAAAACGGAAAACGTGATTGGAATGAGGTCGATATCTTTTTTTCGAGTAATAAAGGAAAGCAACTCGCGTAAAAAAACTGCGTAAAAAGAGGCCTCACTGTATACTTCTTATAATTTTCCACCTGCTTATTGTAACGCCACTGTGAGACAGCTGTTGTTTAACGATGATACTAACGTTTCGTGTTTGTATCGTTTGCTGTTAATTACAACACAACAAATAAACAGCGAACAAAGAACACCAAAGCTTTCATCATTAAATTAGAATACAAAATAAATCATTTCAAAAATCAAACTGATCGACAAATTGAAAAAAGTGCATTTTATAAGCTCAAACTGGAAAACAATGAATGAGAGTGTCGTAATTTGCTCGCCGGGTTCGTCGCTTTAACGTTTTGTTTACGAGGAAACTCATTCAAGTCTCTGAAAAAAACGGCAATGGCTAGGGACACCGAAATTCACAGGAATGGTTGAAAAGCTATTATTTTAATTTTATTTTTTTTTTGGTTTGAGCTTTAGGAACGCACCTGTGTTGATCAGTGTTATTTTTTTCAAATTTCAACTCCTACATAAAATTGAAAAAATAATGATTTCTTTGGGTGAACCACTCGTCCATGTTGTCATAGCAGATGCCGGTGGTGTTATTGTTGTCGTTGCTTATGTTGTTGCCGTAGTAAGTGCCGGTGTTGTTTCTCACACTGTAGTAGTCGTTTTATTACAGTTGGTGCACGTTACGTGGCAATTGTCTGTGCAGTTCACCGTAATGTTGGAGTTTCCGTTGATGATAATGGTTTGAACATCATCATATTCACTTCCTCCGAAAATATAATCGATCAAATCGTAGAGCACGTCCTGGAAACAAAGCAAAAGCCTGTCAACTTTCTTTCCGCAATTTTATTGATTCAAGATTGAAAATTACAAATGTAGCTTCTGTCAATGAGGCTGCATTCAGAATTACGAGCGCTATCAGACAACTAGTTAAAGTAAATTTGGGACTCATCCTTATCTCTGGAAAAGATGTTTAACACGTGATAACAAACGCTGCGAACCATTGCTGCCGATTTCTCAGTAAAAGCCAGCCTTTATACTGACTGCTCACAATAGTTTGAACACATTGCGAAGGTCAAAATTCAAACGTTCATTTGCTGAAGCATTTCGTCGGAGGTCTCAAGGGAAAAAAACTGGATTGCGAACAATTGTGCAGCAGCTTCAAACCGCAGTTTTCTTGTCGTTATTGTCTAACTGAACTGCCGTTGAAAAATTATTACCCTATTAATATCCATAGCGTTTTAAAGGTGACTACTAAAGTGTAAATCCATGACCAACATTCGCGCACTATTGTTTTATGGAGTAGGTACTTTTGATCAACACTATATCTGAATATCTAAAGTATTTAAGTTTGAAATTAGAATATTAATTTCGATGCAATTGATGAGATATTCATGACAATAATATCCAAACATGTTATTCCATGTTATATGGGATATTTACCCTTTTTTATTGGGATGGTGCTTCCTGTCAAAAAGAAGTGAAAAATGAGATACTCTGAGCAATTAAATTCAAATTCGTCATTAAAAATTCAATTCAGTCACATCTTGATAATATTTCAAGTCCCGGAATGTCGATTATTCTTTTTTTTTTAACTTTTTGATAAAAAAGTGACTTTTAATAGGGGGTTTTATTTTAAAAAATTCCTGCTTTTTCTTATACCAATCGATGACCGACCCTTCAGCAGGTACTACGTATTTTTCTTAAATCTCTACGATTTTTGTTTGACTTAAAGTCGTTGAAAAAAACTTTTTTCAGATTTTCACTAACTGGCGAGTAGTGCACAAAATGCTGCTGCTGCTGGAAAACCCTGGTAGAGTACAAAATAACATTTCTGCTGCTGGATTTTGGAAATATCACCCTGACAGAGCACAAACTGGTATAATGTTGTTGACCTATGGAAATATAACCCTGGTTGGCGTGTTATGACAAAGATGCCAAATGTGAAGATATCTCTTGGGACCGTGTTTTCAGGTTTTTTTTGTGTGTAGACATTTTTTATGGAGAGTGAAGATATTTAAAAAATGACCTGGCATCCCTGTGTCATGATTTCTTGACGGCAGGGTTTGTCTTGAAAGCACCTAGAGTTGTTAAATTTCGGAACCGATTTTTTTAATAGCTCTGCTGTTTAAATTAAATAAGTGGAATAAGTATTTCTTTGACATTTCTACTCAAAAGAAAAAATAATATACATACCCCTCAAACACCCTATTGAGCGAATTGCAGGCGATCGAAAACGGACTAACGATAGAAAATTCGGATCATGGAACTGCGAGTTACTGGGTATTTTGGGCCCGCATTCTCTCCGACATTTTGAGGAGCCACAAGTCGACTTTACAGCGCTGTAGAAGGTATGCTTGAAAGAAGTTTCAGTACATACGTTCAAAGATCCTTACATTATCTTAGATCCATTTGATCCATCAGCCTTAATTTTCGAAGAAGCTGGCTGCCTCAGACGCAAGACTAATAGCGAACCCTGTCTCTGCTTAATCTCTCAGCTTCCGGTTCTTTTAATCTGGATTCACGTATTGTACTGTTTTATTTTTACAATCTCCAGGGTTCGCCGGTGAGTTACGCGTAGTTTATTTCAACAGGGCCAATATAAAAATGCTCGATTGTGATAATTTTTTAAAACTGTAATGTGTAGTTAGGAAAAGACACTCAAGAAAAAGTTCAGAGTGAAAATGCCAAAACGTTCATATTTTTTTTGTTTTTTATTTTACCATTACCAAATTTTGACAGATAGTATTACATATTGTCATCTTCAATGTGTTGAAAAATTAGATTTTTTTTAAAAAGGTGAGATATTCAATATTTGGTGACGATTTAGAAAATTGGGCACAGAAAAAAAAATGTATACAGTGTACATATTTTTCTAGAACCGCAATTTTATTAGTTACAACTTACTAAAGATATCATCTCAATCAAACAAGCCGTTTTTCTGATATAGAATTTTTTTCTATCAATCTCAGTTTTGGGTAGTCCCTTTTGAAACAGCAGTCGTGAGTCAACAAGAACAGCGGATATCATAAAATAGCCTTATTTGCGTTGACGGTGTTGCTGATATTTGTTAGGTTCTTCCCATGGGCGCAACTAAGGAAAATTTCTAGGGGGGGCTAGTTTTCATGTATGCCATTTTAAAAAAGAGAAAAAAGAGTTTGCATATGCTTATTTAATAACGCTTAAAATAGTATCGTAGAAGCAGAAAAAATCACTTCGGGATAGAATCTCCGATGATGTACTGAATATCTTGAACACATCGTCAACGCCAAGCTCTTTCAGCAACAATGATTCGATATTTAGGAGAGCTAGATTTGGTAAACGGCTGGGCAGTGCTTTTTAACAGTTCACCCGTACTAGTTAGAATAAAATTGACCCCAGTGTGGTTCAAGGCTTAATGCCCTATTCCTACCTCCACGTGGTACCGACTGGGATACGAGCAACCAAGGAAAAACCGGTGAACCGGTGGAGTAGTTGTTCTCCTTAGAGAGCAGCTTGTCTGCGCGTCTACCCCACAGGCTAGGGGCGGCTCAAACAGCGACTGATCCGGACCGGACGGTTGAACTATTAAATGCGGTGTCTCGCCAGCTACATCCATGGCGGCAGCTCCGTCGCGAGACTAGGCATCGCAGCCCTAGTAAGGCAGCATACTAAAATAAACATACTACGGAGAATCAAGAATTCAAAACGAACCGGAACAATCGGCAATGACCCAGCCGACGAAATAGGGACGACGATTAGAAGCTCAATACATGTAACAGTAGATCGCTTAACGACCCGGTTGTCGACCGGATTCTGCTGGATCAGCTAGAACCCCGCCACTTCGACATCGTTGCGCTCCAGGAGCTTTGCCTGAAAGGAGAGAAGGTACGGTGGATTTGTGGCCGCAAGGCACTGTACCACCAAAGCGGCAGGCAATCAGCGACAGGTTGTGTTTGTTGAGAATTGAAGGCCGGTTCCACAACTACACTATTCCCAATGTGCACTGCCCTCACGAAGGAAGACCTGATGCAGGAAACAAGGCGTTCTACGCACAGCTGGAGAAACTGTACGATAGCTGCTCGCGTAGAGATATCAAGATCGTCGTTAGGGACATGAACGGAAGAATAGACTTATATAAACCGGTTATCGGCCCGCACAGCCTGCTATGCACCAACTTCGCAGCTCCCCGCGGATTAGCAGTCCAAAGTCCCTTCTTTCCTCGACCAACGTACAGCGAAACAAATTGGCCACGTTCTCAACGACGGCCCGTTCTTCTCAGACATTACAAACGTACGCACCAATCACGGTGATGATCGGACAAGACCACTTCGATAAAAAAAACTACAAAACCCTGATAACCGATAGTCCTCTACGGAAGTCCTTTTGATATTTCCGAACAGAAGGTGCCTATCGGCGAACAGAAGGTGACTATCTACGGTGGAGCACAAGCGTACGACGGATAATAGCTACAGCGCATGAACCATGAGCTACAAGCGCTGCTTGGAGAGAACCCCATTGCACACCTGGCGAAAGACAATAGGTTGCGGTAGGCCGGTCACATCGTAAGAATGCCGGACGACAAACATGTGAAATCACTTCTCTTCAGCAACCCTACCGGCACAAGAAATTAAGGGGCGCAGCGTGCATGATGGCTCGACCACATCGAAAGAGACTTGCGAGTGATGAGACGTCTGGGAAACTGGTGAAACACAGCCCAAAACCGAGTAAACTGGCGACTTCTTGATACAGCACGAGTTACTACAGCTCTCTTCTGACTGATAAGGTGAGTAAGAGAGCAAGGGTTGAGAATCGATCCTGGGTGCAGAACTAGTTTTTAGCCAATGAATGACGACATCTCAATTTGTGTTGATTTTGATGCTCTGATAAGTAGCATGGAATGTATATATATATTAAATACAATCATTCTCTGGGAAATTCTAGGGGGGGCTAAACACGTTCAAGGGGGGCTTCAGCCCCCTCTAGCCCCCCCGTAGTTGCGCCCATGGTTCTTCCATGCAAAAAAAAGGAAGGAAATATTTTTGCTTTTGCCATCACGTACGTTTTGACAATTACATATGAGAATTCGCGTAGGTGCGAACAGCCTTCGAAATTTCTTTCAACGCCGTCATTACGAATTATCAAAAAGGAATCTGTGGAACAACTGCGAAAAGTTTCAGCGAAATCGGAAATGGTCGATCAGGATCGATTTGCGAAGTAGCATGGAATAACTCCATCGCGATTTGTTTGATAGGTATAATGTCTTTGGCAGAGTTGTAGACAGTAATTTTGTCTTTGAAAAAACTGAAATTAATAAAATTTGTCTAAGGAAATAAAAGTTTTATTTCATATATTTTACAGTTTAAAATTTTTGAAGGATACAATTATTGTCTGCAGTTTGAACGCTAAAAGTATTTTTTATTATTAACACACACTCAGCGCGGGATTAATAATAATTAATATTAATCCCAAAACTTCATGTCCATGATTTAACATAAATCAAAGCTTGGGATAAGTCCCTGGTTTGCTTATCTATTAACGATAAAAATATTTTTTGCGTCTTAATGGTTTGTTTGATTGGTATAGTGTCTTCAGTGAAGTTAGATAACAATATTGTCCTTCCAAAAAAATATATACTGTAAAAAGTATGTGATATCTCCAATTTCAGTTAACTATTATTGCTTAGGATATAGTTTCTAGTTTTTGTAAAAAAAAAAATTGTTTCTTATTTAACTTTTTTGTTCCTCGTTTCTCCCTGATCAGAACATCAATGTTTAGTTAAACTTTTATAGTTCTTATAAAGAAACATTGAAAAAATGAGCAGCTTGAGATAACCATTTTTTTTTTTTCAATACTTTTGTTATGAATAGTTATTTTTCACGGTGTATGATTCTTCGTTAAGATAAAATTATTATCTACAACAGCTTTGCTGAAGATATCACACTGATCAAACAAATAATTCTGGCTCTAAAAATATTGATAATTATCAATACCCTGCATATACCCTTCTCACAAATTAGTCGTGATTCATAAAAAATACCAATAGCATAAAATGGCCATTCTAGGCCCATAAGAACAATTTTGAAGAAGCTCATCCAAATCAAAAATGAAAATTATGAAAAAAAAATGGGACAACTGCACATTTTCATACATCGTAAAATGCAATTGAAGCAAGAGATTAAACAAATTTGTTTCGAACGTAAGCAACACAATTCTATGTGGAGTATCATTCGATTCGGCCATTCGATCTGATAGTGACAAGGACCACATAACACTCAAAAGTTCATCATTTCAGGGCCTAACCAGTTAGCAATGTATATTTTTTGCGCAACTTCTCTACACGCTCATGTCTCCATTATGATTGATTTGATATAATTATAAACATTGTAATTAGATGTGACGGCAATTAAATTAAAAACCGATATGTGCTTAATGAGAGGCTTGGAGTGTATGCCCTAGGGTTTGCAATATTCCCGAGAATAGTTTTCCCGGGAAACGGGAATGAAAAATCTCATTTCCCGGGAATTCCCGGGAACCAGGAAAGGAAAAAATCCTTAGTAAAAATGAGATTTCAAATAAAGTTTACTAATAAAAAGTTTCAAACTACCGTTTACAATTTAATTATCAATTGAAGAACAAAATTTATTCAAGTTCACTCCAGAAATTCATGAACAATCAATCGCCTCAGTTCCGCTGACAATTTTTCGTTAGGCCCAAATAATGTAGTTCCTTTCTGTAAAACTTTGCTTAAGATCGCTGAATCACCGCTGGTGTCTGATTTTTAAATACTTCTTAATCACCGATTCCAGCTCTTGCTACATTTCATTAGAAACTGAAAAGTCCAGTACTTTTAGTTTGTTGAAGATAAAGCTGAGTGTTTGGCAACCAGATTTTAGAGCATTTGAATGCCTTCGTAATTAATGTGAAATCGCGGCCACGTTCCAAGTTACACAGACTGAGTTTTATTAATTTATTTATTTCTGGTCGCATTGATTTACGGGTTTCAATTTGTTTTTTATCAATTTACAGGTTTCAATTTTTTTTTTGTCAATAAACAAAGAAAAAATCAAGCAACTATCCGCTTAGTAGTGAACTCTTTAGCAAACAAAGACATGAGACGAAGGAAATATTTCTTAATTGATCGTTTACTGAATAAGACAGCATATATTTTTGACATATAAATTAAGCAAATAATTTGATATTACACGCAAATATTGATCGTCGTTTCAAGCAAATATTTGCTTTGTATAATGCACACTATGGATCTGCTCTACACTTCTACGACGTAAGTTTCGTGTGTTGTCAGGGTTGATATTTGTTGACACTCTTGAGGGAAAGTGAAAAAAAGCATCCAAAAACGTTATTTTTTTACAATCCTTTCAGAGTTCTCCTTTCCCGCTTTTTGCAAGGAAAGTGAACTGTCAAAACACCTCATTATATTTCATGCGATGGAAGCAAGACAATAAAATCAGTTTATCAGTTAACAAAGATTGTCGAGGCATCGGTCAGTGTCAGTGAAAAAGTATTTCGGTGAGGTTTATTTTGGTTGAGTGGTCTGTTTGTTTTTCTTTTTCGTTTTGAAGTGAAAATCATTTGGTTGGATTTGTCGTCAAATTTTATTCTGTAACCGTGAACGATGCGCGCGATCTATTTCATCTGAGTATAACAGCACGTTACTAGGACCAGTGTGTGTATCTGAAAGAGTGCTGCGATCATTGGAAGTGAAAATTGAAAATGATTGGCTGTAATTTTTGAAAAATTTGCTGAGGAAAATGACTTTTATCAGCACTGGTTTTGATACGATGTTTAGTTTTATTGCAATATTGTATGGAAAATTTTCCGAGGAGCTCGGGAATCCCGGGATCCCGGGAATCAATATTCCTATTCCCGGGATCCGGGAATCCCGGGGAAGGGCAATTCCCGGGAAATTGTTCCCGGGATTGCAAACCCTAGTATGCCCGTTGTGGAAATATTCTGCGAGCTCAAGAGCCAAGGTCTATTTGCATAAGCCAAGTCGGAAATAGCATGTATTATTAGCGGGTTGATAGAAAGGTTAATGCTCTTCTATGATGATGACGATCGGTTCAATTTCACGGTATGCAGAATACGAATTTGCGGATAATTTTAGATAGAAAGAATACTAAAGATAATTTAGGATACTCAGATCAATAGGGTACTGAACCTTTAACCTGTTTTTGATCTTAATCGATAAAGCCAGAGTGACTGTATATTACCAGAAGAGCACCATGTCATCCAAGGCGTAGGCGTAGCCAGGAGGGGCAGTGGGTCCGTTGACCCCCCCCCCCCCCCCTGGCTGATGACCCTGTGTGATGTGTGCCCTGATTGGTGCAGAATTTTGTTTCCAATAACTCTAATAGCACACAACGACACCTTTAGAGCATAGAAACATCTGTGTAAAGTATCAGTCAGATCAAAAATAATTGATTGCCATATGTTGTGTGGAACTGCACAGGTTTTTCACGTGATCTACCGAGGACATTGCAGCGGTAAAAATACCGGGCAAATCCGCCTGCATCAACTAGGAGTATTGGAACCAAGCTGTAACAATCCCTTACCTTGAGTCTCTTGTAACCTCACTGGAAACATGGTTCAGTGAAGATAGTACACCCGCCTACGCGTTGTCCGCGCTGTATCTCGCTAACGTAATACGCATGTCGTTGAAGAGTTCAAGCGCAAAACCAAAGCTTTCGTAATTTTTTACGAAGGTGACAATTTTGTTGGAGTGGTGGAAGTCTGGTATCAACATTGTAGCGGCATGAGAGCAGACCGTAAGAACTTGGAAGAGCTGGATCTTATAGACCTGCTTGCTGAAGCCCGTTCTTTCTTCCCTGTGACTGAGAAAGCAATTAAAATTGCACTTGCTCTACCATGTACAACATGCACGGTTGAACGCTCGTTCAGCACATTACGTCGAGTGAAAACCTGGCTGAGGTCAACAATGGATGAACAGCGGTTTAGTGCGCTTTTCTTGCTAAGTGTTCATCGGCAGATCTGCCGTGGGTTGAGATTTTGTCGTAAGCGTCAGAAGCACAAAACCGCTCCAGTAGCGGTTTGATTTAGTTCCTTCCCATATTAACAGAAGCTCTCCATTACGCCATCCTATTGCTTTAACACGTTTATTTATGTGAATGCATTGAGTTCTAACGCCAACGTCACCTCTTCTGCAAAATAGCAAAACCATTTCAACGTTTTGAACGAAAAGAGACGTTGATACGCCTGAGTAGTCTAGTTTACCATGCGTACTGATCTGTAGTCAGCAGCAAGAAGTTGGCATCTTTTCTTCGTTGAATGTTCATTAGGCTATATTTTGTCAAGGAGGCAGAATTCGCACAAGACATATATGATTATACTTGTAAGTTAATTATCTCTATGTGCATTCCTGTACAGTGATGTTGCGATCATATGTGCAAATTGAAATTCGGTAGCACTTCAACTCTTCTTTTGCAATACAAGTAACGTAACAAGCAATGTAGCAATCATGTTTCATGTCAATTTTAAATTGCGTAATAATTCTTTGTCGATTTTCGAATTTATAGCTAATCTACTATCCAGTTTTTTACGCACCATAATGGCGGTCGCTATAATGCGTGTTCGTAATATGCGAACCTCTCTGCTTACGTCAGATTTGGGATTTCTGAAAAATTGGCAACAAAAATGTTGCCAGATATATTTTTCTTTTCATAAAATATATGAAGACTTCAAACTGACGTAAGCAGAGTTGTCGAAAAGGTGGGTATTTTATTACGAACTTTGCATTATAGCGTTCGCCATTATGGCGCGTAAAAAGCTAGATAAGGATCATAGATAGTTCACGCTCGTCAAAATTAACTCTAAGCTGAGTGAGATGTCACTCACTTTCGTTAAAAGTGAACCTACTCTGAACAGAGTTTTTATGATATTACTCATTTATGGGTAGCAGCACAGAACAGATATTCAACTTCGAACAAAACTCTGCAGCAAATTGGTGCCCAAGCTTTCGCATTCATTTTTTGCTGTTCCATCCTACATTGATTTTACAGTGCATCGTTCGAACAGTTCGCTCCAATAGTTTGAACATGCACCAAAAAACTATTTTTTTTTGCTTTGATAACCAGGCAAAAAGGTGATCTTGAATAGTTGAATCTATCAAAATCAAGTTCACAGGACCGCATTCAAGAGATCTTTGAAGTGGAAATTCAGTAACAATTCACAATCAACGTCAATAGAACAAATTAAACTAAAAATCTTTCAACCGTTCAAACATTGTTTAACAAATTTTCTTGGATCGTACACCTCACGACCAGGGTTGCCACATTTAAATCTGTGTTTTCCCTTGAAAAAATCTGAACATCTGTATCTGGAACAAAAATATCTGTAAAAAAAATCTGTGTTGTTTAAACACAAAGAACTTTGTATTTTTTGAGTTTTTATGGTACATAAACCAAATTTTTAGCTTAAAACGTGTGAGGAGTTGAAAATATGTTCAATTTGCTCAATATTTAATGGAATAAAATTTTGATTGTTTTCAAAAATTAATGTCAATTTCGAAAAATCTGTAAATCTGCACTTTTCGACGAAAATCTGTATATCTGTATATACAGATTCTGTACCGTTTCTTCGGCCAAAAATCTGTAAAATACAGATTAATCTGTACATGTGGCATCCCTGCTCACGACTGTTGAAACTATTTTAACCTGTTAGTTGATTTACTTGAATATTTTCGTTGGACTTGGAAACCGAATTTCTCGACCAACGACAATATTTTTTTCTCGTACCGTTTTTTTACCTAACATTGCTAGAAATGCATATCAGACGCGCTGTACCAGCACTGCCTACGACATTAGGTATAATATAAAAAAATAATTGTCGTTAGTCAAGATATTCAGTTTTCAACTTGGGCAACAATGAAATTCATTAAAAATATATCTACATAAAAACCGTTGCACGTATGCGGGTGGCACTGTACGTTTATCATGAAAAGGCACCCTCACTATACCAGCACCGGGGAGAACAAACGTTTCTCTCGACGAAAAAGCGGCGAGAGCACATACGGTCCTTTTGTTGAATGAATGGAATATAAGCGTGATGAAATTTCGAGTGTAAAATGCATTCTCTCCACCGCTAGATGTCGATACTTAAAATAAAGAGATTCTGTCTCGTTTTTGGTTCTTCAGTTGAACAGATGTGGTAGCAGCTAGCTGGCATCTCTATCTTATTTGCTTTGCTCCGTTAGGAGCTAACATCACTGCGGATCCGCAATTTGCGGGCCCCATTGACAGATGCTATGTCATGCGTATGAAAAGTGGCGGTGATATGCTATCTCGTTTACACAGACGCTGAGATGTTAGTCCTCGAAACATGGCGGGATGCCAGCTAGCTGATGGGTAGAGTCACCATGTGTCAGAAATTGAGTAGGAATTACGCTCTTCTTAGAAAACCGCTTTGAAATGAAACTGAGTAAAAGCTACTCAGTTTGCTCGTTTTGACTTTTGATTCCTTTGATGAATGAAACTGCCAGAGGATTGTTGCATACAATTATAACAAAATCACAAGTTTTTTCTTAAATCTGTATTTTGCATATACATATATGTAATAAAAAAACACACCTCATTAAATCAGCAGTGTATTCTCTACTTTGCCAGCTTCATAATAAAACCGCAGCAATACGGTTCTCTGTTGCCCGGGAATTGTGACTTGAGGTTTTAAATAGTACAATGCCAAAAAATCCATAACCATTCTCATATCTGGAGGAACTTTAATACACAAATAAAAAACACCTTTTTCAAACAACAATACAACGCGTTTTTCCAAACAACAACTTATTTTTAGCGAAACGTTTTTAAATGTTTTCAATACCACTCAAAAAAAAAGAGTAAAGCAGAAAATTATGACAATCTGAGTAACTGTTACTCAGTTCGGTAAACGAAACTTACTCAATTTTTGACGTTTTAATAGACATTGTAAAACTGAGTCAAAGTTGCTCAATTTAGAGTAAAATGAAAGGAGCGTGTTGGCTAACCAGGCGCAATTACACCTTGCGTACGAGTTAGCCGTTTGAATATTTGCTCTTCCTTTAGCCTCTTCTTCGCGGTGACGCAACCCAAAATCTCAAGCACGAATCAGCGACTTACTTGCTTGTTCTGCTTGGTAGAATCTCAGCAAGCGCAGGTCATTAAACGCGGGAAATGAAATGGTTAGATGCATGAATCTAATGGGAAAGGGAGATATAAACTCGGGTTTGCATTTACCGTGGAAGTTCGTTGCAAATTTCCGGTTTCAAACCCAAAATCTCGTTCGATCTGAGGAGCAAATCAATCTCGCTTCGATCATTTCGTATCGAATAGTGACCGAAGTCAGAGTGCGTGATTTGTGTTGTTCGTGATAGTCGAATGTGCGTGTTAGAGTGAGATTGTCTTCAGTAAGCTAACTATATTAAATGTTATTTATCATAGGGTTAGCACAGTTGAGAGAAGTTTTTAGTGGAGACTTTGCCAGCAAGTGTGGTGAAAAAAGGGGTGTGCTCTAATTGGGTTGTTTAGCTGTATCAGGTTTTTGTATCATTTGAAAGAGCTGTATTTTCTAAGCAAAACGTGATTTTCAAAAATTTTCTATCGTTGTCCTTCAATTTTTAAATCACGAATTAAAACTGCTCGAAATCTGCTTGAAATCGCTACAATGACAGCTCGCCCATATACCAACTGTCATTGTAGCGATTTTGGAGCGATTTTTATTCTTCATTTAAAAATCGAAGAATAATGATATAAAATTTTTAAAGATTATGTTTTGCTCAGAAAATTACACTCTTTAAGCTGATATATAAAAATCCGAAATCCGTGAGTAGCTAAACAACCCAATTGGGTTTATAGCAATGGTAAAACTTAACCGCGTCGAACATTCGTTCGACGGCTTTTAATGTTACATTTAAAGCGCCTGGTGAAGCTACCATCCACACCGCCAGCAAAGCTCATCAACCCTCCTACCTCACACGTCTGGACGCACTGTTAGCTGGGATCCTGACAAGCCGCCGTACAAACTAAGCCGCTGATCGAACGGATCGGCCCTTGCCGCCTTCAATATCAATCGCCGTTATCCTCTTAGCCGCTGATTGGACCGATCGGCATTTGCAGCTGAGATAATCGATCGCCGCCATTCCTCACGCTGCCGCGATTGGTGCCTGAATGGCACATTGATGAAAACGCCGTTGGATGACTGCCGCATGAAAACTCACGAGGTTAAGTAGCTGGCGACGAGTGAGTACCAAACTAAAAAGTCCCGGCGCCGGGCCAAGGTTTACTCAAGATCCCAACCTTGTAAATAGCTTTATGGAATAACCACTAGAACTCCACCCACGCAAATAATAGTCTAGTAGATAGTTATGGATGGCCAAAATTTGTTAGATGTAGGAATTGAACATGCATGTAAATATAAATGTTAATCTTATATAGTGCGTTTCCCTGTTTAGCGTAATGTTTAGTGTTAATTAGGTAAGGTATCTCACGGCTCGCGTTCGTCTCTAGTTTTGTTATTTTGTACTCCAGGTGGACTGCCTGGGAAAACAGTCCCCGAACTCTGATTTCTATAAGCTGGGCAGCAATCTGGTCGTTCAGAGTTGGTCCAGTGATGAGAATCACGAGGTTGGTGTTTTGAGGCTTCAGGATTATTTTCGCGACTTTCTGCGGTAAATTTCATGTTGGATTTCGAATCGAAAGTGGAGACTGAGTACCTTAGTTTTGTGCATCTGCCTTCTCGTTGTCCCCAGTTCATTCTTCTGACCCGCCCTGAGGCGGAGTTTCTGGCCGGCAAGTCAAGACAACCAGATGGTCCTCTTTGAGGTGGCGCTTAAGTCACTTGCTTAGAGATACGGGGAACGGAACCACAGATTTGGGAGTGTGGCATTTCCGGTCCGCTACAACAACTTTATGCAGTTCTACGTCAATCAACGCACTTTCACCGCAATATTTCGCAGTGAAACTATAGTCGAAGACAGATGCCCACGCTGAATCCCCAACATGTGGAAAGTTTAATTTGCGACGTCACTAATCTAGGACTCGCCAGCCTAGGAATGGTAGGTCACTGGTATACTGAGGGACTAACGCGATAGTGGACCTCCGCAGTGCGTGCCGCCATGCAAGACAGACGATGCAACGTGCGCGAATCGACGAACAGAGAGTGCCGTGAAGCCTTCGGATTTGCAATATCAGCGATCAAGAGGGCTTGCGTTGATAGAATATGCGCGAGTGCCAATATAAATTCGTGGGATGACGCCTACAGGATCGTAATGGCGTGTTGGCGCGCGCGGAGTGATCAGCAGCGATGCTGGAGCGTATCATCGAGAAACCCTTTGTATGCCATGGGCCAAGTCATTGGCCTTCGGTTGTCGAGTCGTTCCACGATTTAGTATCTCCGACGTAGACTAGGGATGATCGACCAACCTGCCGGACATCCAAGAATGTAAGGGTTGCGAATCAGGAACTCATCGTGATCGTCAACTCTATGAAGGCGAGCAAGGCACCGAGATCGGATGGGATCTCGAAGTTAATCATAAAGACGGCCAGAAATACCTAAATGACTGCCTCTTTCCTGAGAGGTGGACTCCATAGCACTCGCGCTTAGGAGCCTCCTCGTACCGGTGTTGTTGAACAAGATGTTGAAAAATTATTTCCAGAATCGAGTTCTGGTTTACAACATGGATGAGGGTCAGAAGAGCGTCCCAAGGGTGGATGGTCACACTGACTTGTTTTGTTGGTAGACGGTTGTGTCGAGAGGCGCCATGGAGAAATGAACTTCCACACAGACCCTGTCAGGCTATGACTGCTTCAAGCACTATCTATATAGGTTCGCGCACTCCTCAAGTAACCGTATGCATTAGAAGATAGCATTTTATTGGCACTGATTCAGCATTCCTACTACCAAATGGCTCTGCATCAGCTGGTTCAATGCGTATTATTTTTATATGAACATTACTAGTGTTCAACAACATTATGATAAACTAGCATTATTGAGAGCGAAATATAAACTTCTAGTGCTAAAGTGAACGCTAAGATGTAGTGCTTGAATGCATTTGGAAAAAGCTTTAAAATTTTTTGTGTCAATGTGCCAAATACAAGCTTAAAGTCTGTAGTACACTCTTTGTCTAATGGTCAAATATTTGACCTTCTGACATAATGGTCAAATTTATTTGACATCATGGTTGTTGTTTGCCCGTGTTTGCCACATGTTAAAATCGGAGAGTGACAAATAATTATCTTCGACCAAATTTTTATCTGTCAAAAAGAGACAAATATTTGACGCTCGGTCAAAGAGTGTACTACAGGCTTAAAACGAGTGGCGATTCTTAAAATACTGTAATATTCTCTGCTCATTCGTGTACTTCAGCAGCGACCGAAACAACAATGAACTGAAATAAACCATATGAATTACGTTTGAAGACTTTCATTTGCTTTTATTTTGGACATCAAATTTCCTGTTTTTTCTCAACGCAAATATCGAAGCAGTGACATTTCGAGAGTGCTCCAAATGAGCAATAATGATGCATATAAAGGGTTGCCACCTGCAGCACTTTCTTGGCTACCTATTTCGCCTTTTTTACATAATATCAGATATATACGATACAACCATTTGGGTTTGAATAAGCATTCAATCAGAACTCTGTAATTGAATATAGTATTGTTATAGGTCAATGATTTAGAGCTTATTGGTTACTTGAGAATTTGCATGTCTTCTTCGTTTGCCCTCGTTTTACGCGCGCCAGAAGCTACATCACAGACAGACCTTCAAGCATAAACAATATTGACCGAAAATCCCTTGTAAATTTCAAAATGAAAACACATGAGAAATCACTCAAACACTACCCGCTATCATCGTTTGAGGAAAGTTAGATATAACTTTAAATATACATCATATCTATGAATAGTGCAGAATCATTTATAATCAGCGTGTTAACATATTGACGAAATGCTTCAAATTTTTGGTAAAATTCAACAAATAAATTGTTATTTCTCGCACCATAATTAGCCATGCTTTATAGTAGAGTCATTCCAGCCGGGAAAAAAAACAATTATCGAGCTGTGAAATTTCAAACTGAAAATTTTACAGAGTTTTTTTTATAAATAAACGAAAGGTCGTTACGTCCTATGTTACTCGTCCCTTTAATTCCGACACTTTCAGTACAGCTTCAAAATTACACTAAAATTGAGCCTCTTTCTTTAGCGTACGCAAAAGCTGAGGGTGGAATGACAAAATCGAATCAAAACAATTATGTAGTTTCTGGCGGGAAATTAGTTTTGCTCTCCCGAGCATCAGTGGAAAATTTCTTGACTTTCGAGATCGATTAAATGTTATCAAAGTTGTTATCCGTTCAAAAACATTGAGTTCATGTTATAAAGTAGAAATCTGGCAATGGAAGAAGCTTTGTACCCTAGCTCTCGAAACAGTTTGGCGACTGTTTCGCCGCTGGATTATAATTCAGACTCGGAGTTAAATGCACATGACACTCTCCGAATGGAAGAATCCGAGGACGAGGAAGAATCGAAGGCTAGTGAGAAAGAACCCGAATCAGTGGTAGAAGTAGAAGGGACGAACTCATGTAATTCGAATGAAACGAATTCCCATGAGCCTAGAATGGTCGACAGCAAATCGGATGAAGATACTAAACCAGAAACTACGAAAGATGCTATTGTGAAAGAACCTGAAAAACATCTCTCTATTGATATTGCAGTAGAAGTAGAAGGGACAAATTCATTAAACTTTAATGAAAAGAATCCTCAAGTATCCAGAATAATCGACAGCGAATCGGACGAAGATGCGCCTACAACTAGACGAATAATAAAATTGAAAAAATCCAAACTTATTGATAGTGATTCTGATGAGAAAGATACCACTGAAATCAACCAACCAGTGTCTGATTTCGAGAAAAACTCATTGGCGAATGTAAACCTAGAAATCGATGAAACTGGTGCAATGATTAATCAGTCGATGAGCAGACTCAAATCGTTGATAGATTCGGAATCGAGCAGTCCGGAAGAAGCTAAGCAACAGAATGTGTCACCCATTAAAGGAAAATCGCGGAAAAAGAAACTAAAATCGAAAAAACATCGGGATGCATGCAGAAAACCTAAGAACTCAAATGATTTGTTGGCTAGCGTAAGTTTTAGAAACAAAAACTGAATGAATGTTATTGATAATTAATATTTTTTAGCTTAACCTTGACTTTAGCGACGATGAAGATACTGCAAAGCCTAGATCAGGTTCGAACAGCAGCGACGATAGTGATTCGCTTAGCGATAGTAAAGAAGATGTCTCGCGGAGAAAAAATAACCAATCTCCTCAGAATAAACCCCAACGGGTAATTTAAAAATTTTTGTACTGCCCAGTCTTATTATTCGGTTTACCTTTATTTTGATTATTTTAGATGTCAGCTAAAACAGCTATGGAGCAAATGAGAGTAATTCAAAGCGAATCGCAGCGCATGGCTCGGGAAACAATCGTGTCCGTTCCGTACCATCGTCCGAAGCAACATACATTACAAGAGTTTTTAAGTAGACGCACCATACAGAGGTCTATACACGCTGGCAATACCAACAATACAAAACATAAAACAACGGCTGCCGCTATTAGAATGACTCGTGAAGAATTAGAAGTCTTCGCAAAACAGCTTGAAGAACGTGAAAAGGAAGCTATCGAGTTTTACAAGAGTGAAACTCCTGAAGAAGCTGAAAACATAATTGAAGGCAACATGGAAATGCTTCCCAATCCAGTTCCGGTAGAAGAGACTACGAATGAACTTGCTACCGCAGATCAGAAGAATCCTGCCAGTTTGTCAGTACGTACGGATTCTGAACATACCCCCAATTCTGCTATCAATTTAGATACAGAACCAATCGGTACTCTTCGTGTCAGCGATACTGAGGATGATGAAGTTGATGCATTAGTTAACAAAACGTGTGAGAACGCTGAGAAAATGCTGGCATCCCAAATAGACTCGAAAATACCCGAAGCGGGGAACGATTCAAAACAAACGATTGATTATGAAATTTTCTCCGATCAGAATCAATCAAAATTAGCACAGCGAAAGGCTGAACTACTGGCAGCAGATACCAGCATACCACTATTCCCCACGCTACGTGGTGATGCGGGCATGGAAATCGACCTAGAATCGGGCGATCTTCTTCCAAAAACTCCAACCGGAGTCAGTATCCTGTTCGAGCGTTTCGCTAAATGTGCTGGCGGTAAAAAAGCAAGCAAAGCAACGTCCACTGTAAATATTCTCAGCACTGACAATGGGGCGCTGAAAATGGATTTCATTTCAATGCCAATCAACTTGGACGATCGGGACCCAAATGGAAAGGAGCCAGTACCGGGTGCTGCCTTTCTTAAGTTGAAGCAAACTCTGCGTGAGAAGATTGTACAAATACGAAGAGAAACAATGCTCAAGCGACAAGAAGAAATGCAGAAATGTAAAAAATTGGATGAGGACGATGAAGCAGACGATGAGGAAAAGGCGTTTGAGGATCCAGATGAAAGCGAGTTGGAAGGTGAAGAAGATGAGGAAACAACAGAAATTGCTGCTGATGAAGAGGATCCCAATGATGAAGAAAGGTTGATGAATTCCCTCATAGATGAAGAAGCGGAGGACAATGATAACGATGTCGATGGAGAAATAGAAGACGCACGGGAGGATGACGAGTCTAGTGAAAGTAGCAGTAGCAGCGAAGATGAAACAGCAACGGAAACTACGACTGTGGATGAAAAAAAAAAGTCAAGAATTCTAGTGGCCTTCGAGGATTCGGAAGATGAAGATGTGAAAGATTCCAATCAGGCATCCGAGATGACAGAATTGAACAAAATTGATACCGAGGAACTGTTCTCTGCGTTAGAAGGTATGTGTCGATATATTTTTATAAGGATAATGAATCAATTACACCAAACCTATCAATACCAAACAAAAGTTTATTGTTGTTAAGAATTCATGCTACTTAACCCCTTTCTCTACCAAGGTTAATCTAGAGCCCCACAGGTTTGGAATTAGAAAGCCTTTCAAAATATTTAACAGTGCTACTCAAAATGCATAAATATGTTCTTGAACAATATACTAATTGTTCATGAATATATTTATGCATTTTGAGTAAGATTGGTAAATATTTCTAAAGGTTATTTTTTGCATCCAAACATGTGGTACTCTGGAGTAACCATGGTATTCTAACGTATGAATTGATTCGAACGAAAGTGGGTATGCAAATTCCTGATACGGCCTTAAACAAAAAAAAAAAGGGTGAACTAGCTCAACAAACCGATTTTTGAAATGTAAAACATACTAATTTTTTTTAAGTTTTTTCACAATGTCACAATTATAATTATGACACAAATATTACCGCACTGATTCATATTTTCGTGACGCAGACACAGAAAAAATACCACGTCTTGCTGAAAAATGAGCGTTATAACGTCACGAAAAATAAAAGCTGCTCAAAAACAGATGTTACCAGTTGTCGGCACTCTAAACACGACAAAATGTTCGAAATCGTAATTAATTTTCAAACAGAGCAGAGTTTTTGACTTTTCGAAGAAAAGGTTCGACACCTCAATTTAATGTGCGTTGCAACGCCACACTTTATTACTCTCTCCCCAAAGTGATTGAAACAAAGTAAACAAATGTCTTATACGCCATTATCGTATAAAATTTTATGTACTTTCCAAATCTTTAATAATATTGAAGAGTTCCTTGTAAAAAGTCAAGTAAATATGAAGTTAAGGCCAACAGAATAGTCAAAACCAAAGAGCGTTATAAAAAATATTCAATTCCTTCGGAGTCCATAATAATTATTTTTTTAAAAGATTTCATATATACATGTTCAAATCCCGGCCCAAAAGAGACTGTGGAAACTGTTGTTCTATGTTGCATAAAAAATGAAATCGTTTGAACAGTTGAAAGACGTGTTATGATTAAAATTCTCATTCATATTCACATTGCTTTAGAATATACATATTAGGGGGTTGATTGGTTTAGTCTCCACTTGGCGCATTGCATTTCAAATTTATATGGAGATTTGTATGAAAAAGCCAACGTTTTTGCATTTTCTATTCTTGAGAGGTCAAAGTGGCTCAAACCATAAGTTTCATGACTTCGAATGGTAGGTTTTTTTGATGCCTAACAACTTGGCCGAAGACATCAAAGAGCTAGGGTGTCCCAAAAAAATACTGGAGCTGTTCAAAGTTGAGTATGTCGAAATTTATGCTTCAAATCATTTTTTCTGCCAACACTGCCAGTGTACCGGCGTTAGTCAGATTTCCATCAGAAGTAACCTCTGAAACACGTTGTAGATTCTACCTACGCCTAGAATATTGACCTGAATTTGTTTGTTTGATCCAGCTGAGCGTATAAACTTGTTACGGCAGGCTATTTCTGATGGGAATCCTACTGGCGCCGGCACATTGGTAATGTTGGCAGAAAACAAGATTTTCTGCATTTAAATCGACATACTCAACTTCGAACAGCTATAGCTCTTCTTAGGGACATCCCAACTCTTCAGTGCCTTCTGGAAAGTTGTTGAGCATCTAAAATACTATACTTTTACATAATGTAGTGCATTATTAGATCATAATTGAGCTCTCTAGGAAGCTAAATGCAAAAAAGTAGGTTTTCCCATATAAATTTTCATACAAATTTGAAATGCAATGCGCCAAGCGGAGACAAAACCAATCGACTTCCGGTAAGTTTAGGGTTGTTTGGGGCCCCAAAAGGTACCAAAAAAATCTGGTTCTGGAAAATCGATCACTTTTCCCCACCCTAATACATATGTAAAAACATCTAACTAGGTACTGGTTGAGCATTGGCTTCGAGGGAATCGATAACATAATGACTAATGTTCTATCATTTTATTGTTATTAGATATGAATGAACAGCCCATCAAAATCATTCCCAAGGGACGTTTGAGGTGTTTTGCAAATAACATCTGGCTTAAATAAACTGGACATATCTGGTACATTCCTACGTATCGTGTTGTTTAATTTGCAAATTGAAAATGCCAGATGTTACTAATTGCAAAACCTTCAAACCCTTCAACCTATGAAAGGGTAGTCTTAGAGCAAATCCTATTAAAATTAATAGTCGAGCGGTACCAATAAACGATATACCATTATTCAATTGTAATCTTATTTTAAATTTTTAATTAATTTTCAGATTCGGATAAATTCACCGCCTCCGACCGAAAGAACCTAGAATCTGGTGGCACTATGGCTCTGCTCTGGAAAGACACCGATGATCCAGGGTCGGTGTCTCAAACAGATGACGATTTGGCAGCGCTCTGTTCAGGTCGATTTGGCGAAACGCAAGCCCCGACGGTCAACGCTACTCAGGATACCCGATCTCTGATTAACTCGCTGCCAGCCTTCGATAATGGTACACAATCTGAGCAATTTGAAGAGAATAAATTAATGGGAGATTCACTTTTCACGCAACGAAGTGAACAAGTGGTAGATGAGAGTGAACTCGAAGCTCTTTGTTCGGGAACCTTTACCACGCAGGATCAGCCTGTCAATTTAAAGCAGCATCCGCAAGAACCGCAAAGTGAGCTAGTTTCGAATGTTATCACCAAGGGAAAACTTGTGATAGCATCGTCTGATGAAGAACAAACCATCAATGACTCACCGAAAACAACAAAACGCAAACGAAAGCACAGGAATAATATCTCCGACGACGACAACGATGAAACATCTAAAAAAGAAATGTTAGAAAAAGAGGAAGACGAAGAAGAAGTGGTAGAAGAGGAAGACGAAGAGGAAAAGGCTGAATGTTTTGTAGATTATGATTCAGAGGAGAATGAGGTTGAGGTTGTTATGACCAAAACAGACAAGCTCAAGGCGGCGAATGCTTTCTTGGAAAACGAAGCTGAACTGTCAGAATCGGAATGGGGCAGCGCAGACGAGGATGAAAAAGATCTCGATCGGTACGATATAGATCTAGCAGATACGGAGAACTTTGACCAGGCTAAACTGCAAGAAGAACTGGAACGCATTCACGCTCGACGAATGCTGGAACAGGACAAAAAAGAAGTTAAGGTGCTGCAGGATATGTTCTTCGAAGACGAGGAGAATGATGGTGTTGGCCGCGAAAGGCAATTCCGATGGCGGAATGTAGAAACTACTTTCAATTTAGACTATGATAAGAAACAACCGGATGAGGAAAATGCAGACGAGGATGGTGCCTGTAACAACGAGGAAGAAGAGATACAGTGGCGAAAGCTTCGCCATGAGCGAGAGATGTTGTTGAAAGATAAGCAACAGGATTTAGAAGAGGTTACTTTTACAACGACTTTGCTGGACAAATCGATTGATGAAGAGAAAAACTGCTCGGTTTCTACTACCAACATAACTTTACTGGGGTCCAAATCAAAAGTAACAATACTACGAGGGAAAAAAAGCAGTGAACCGAACACTCCAAAAGATTCGCCCTTTCTTATCAGCAAAACGGATCCTGTACAGGTAAGAACTATTACTACATCGCTTTTACAGTACAAACAATTTATTACGCCAAATGTTCAAAGCTTAATGTAGTATTAAAATAAACTCCGGCTAATTTAACCTAGTTCTATTAGTTACACTTGTTTGGACAACACGCTTGAGCTATGAACTCAATGAGCGTTCGCGTAGGACGACCGGCCATGCCCCTTCGCAGGTACGGAAAATCGATTCCCTTCGTAGTCATTACGTTGTACGCATCTATATGCATCCATTCGCCGCACGGTAAAAACTCTCGTAGAAACGCAGCTGCTTTACAGGACTCACCGCCCACACCCCGTCCAAAGTTCTGCACATCCACATGTTGGACTGAGCACATTTGTTGCGTGAAATAGTCCCACAAGGGCAGTCGCCAAACTCGGTCCCCCGTGTGTACGCTTGCATTTTTTATACGTTGCCAAAGATCTTCGGAGTTGGTGAAAACGGCACTACATACCTTTCCAAATGTTTCTAGAACGTGATCCGATATAGTGGATACATCGACGATATATTTTGGGCCAAAGTTTTCAGCATAGAGTAAAGCATCGACCAAAACCAGTGGACCTTCATAGTCAGCATCGACGACTTCAATGCTTTTTCCGTTCTTCACCTTCACAACATCGCCTGGTTTCATTGCATTACAGCCAATCATGTGCTCACAGAGCGGGATTAATGCGCGAATGTTGACCGGCAGCTTTAAGGCCGCAATTGCTCTGCATGTGGCCACAATACAGGCAGCGCCGGCCATGTCACCTCGCATATCACGAAGGGCATGCAATTTTTTGGCACTTATACCGCCACTATCGTAAGTGTTTCCCTGGCCAATAAGTACTATTGGTCGCTCTTTCGGGTTCGTACCGTAATAGCTAAGTTCCAAAAAGATAGGAGGCTCACAGGAACCTTTGGCAACCGTTAAAAAAGAGGTCATACCCTGACTTTCGGCCCAGCTGCGAACTTTTACCTCCACGTTCACCCCCGAATTGCACAGAATTTGAACCACATTTTGAGCAAATGTGGTCGGAGTCATACGATTCGCTGGGGATTCCTGTAACAGCCGTGCCAAGTTCTGAGCTTCCGCTTTCGCCAGTCCAATTCGCCAACCATTGGAATCACATGACAATGCTGGCTCGTAGTACAGTTGCAATTGCGGGATGAACACTCGACGATCGACGTTTCGCATTTCCTGATTAACCCACATGCCCATATGGGCTCCTTCCGCTGCTGACTCAGCGTGTCCCATGTCTTCCACGTAAATTCGGTTGGTGTCTAGTTTCTGCAATTCTTGGCAACCGGTTGCTGCTGCAATTCGAATAGCTTCTTTCGATATATCCTGCTTCTCCACTGGATCATACCCGAGACATTCGCTTCCAAGCCCGCATACGGCAACCGCGGAGTACGTGGGCTCGAGATTATAGAAGATTCTTGCTTCTCCTCTTTTTGGCATAGGACCGGCAATGTGAAGCAAGTCCAGCAGAGTTCCATTGGTGTAGTACTTTTAAAGTGAAATATGAGTTAATCAGTTTAAAGGCCTTGTCTTTAGTTGAAATGAACCTACCTCATTATATTTAGCGGCAGCCGGGGTTAGCAAACCGGATTCGTACCGATCATGTTCATCGCTATAAACTCCTAAAACGAGACCCCGTGACGGTGGTTTGGAACAGTTTTCCGTTCCGGATACAATCTTCTGGTGAGCGTTTCTTCGAAACATTACCGCGAAAAGTTGCTTTGTCCTTGAAGGTAATATGCTTCGTAGCCGAAAAAGAACAGACATTCTGCCGATGTGAGAAATGATCTGCATGTGAAATCAATGAGGCAAATTTAAACTGCTTTGAAACGATTCGCTTCACGAGAATAAAGAAAAAACCCTTGGGATGGAAATTACGGCTTGCTTTGTTTTAACACTTTGTTTCAGGGTAGTAAAGCATCCTTCCTGTGCCGCGATAGTGCAACACTCAGCAAACTGGCCAGTTTGGTTAAGGTTCCAGAGATCGAAGGAGCGAACACAGTTAACGCAGGAAAGGGGCGGAACTTTGTTTTTGCTGCCGTTAGTCCCGCGATGGACAAAATGGTGAGGAGTAGTGAGATCGAATAATTAATTCTAACGTTTATTTTCAATTTATTTATTTTAGGGATCAAAACGTTCCCTGGAATTAGAAACCGATGAATCGTCACTGAACAATAAGAAAATTAAAACTGGTTTTACAAAAGAGGAAGGAGTTGCGAAAAAACGATTACTGCTTGGACAGTTGATGTAGCGGAAATATAGGTATACAATTCAAAGAAGCATATTTTGGATAATGTGAATCATTTTGTTTCAACGCAGCAGAATTCGAACATATTTTGATTCTTTTATCAGGTTTGAAAGTTGCGAACTGCTTTAAAATCTTTAGATTATCCAGAAAGTTAATTCTTATTATTAGGGCAACGTTATCACTCTAATTCTTGAATACTTATTTTTTGCTGAGATGATATTTTCACAATTCACTAATATACACAAGAAACCAAGATGGTTAATTAATAGGGCTTGAATAGTTTTACATATCAAAATTTCTATCAATCTGCAGAAGCAGAAATCTGTGCTTGTGGTCATATAATTGTGGAACATGTATGTATTAGCTTCTGATGCAAGGGTAAGCTTCTGATCAAGGGTATTCCAATCCGCAAACTAATTCTGAACTAATGGTGTCAAAAAACTCAATGTGCGAATTGGCGAAAATTGCAGTTAAAAATATTTAGAAAACATAGAAAGTGAGCTGTGCTTGTAAAAAGATTGTCTTTCTAATAAAGCCTATTATGTTAGTGACATAGCTGTATAACTAGGGCATCGCCTAAGCGTAGTTCATAATATCTCAAACACGTCGATGACCTGGGTCTGAATCTTAACACTGAGATTGATGTCGATGAACTTGGTTGCGCGATCTCTAAAAACCCAACGGGTTTAGGTTCCTAACTGATGTCGAAAAGTTTTCTCAGAAGGCCGAAAATGTCTACTAATTCTACACATTAGACACGGTTTATCGGATTAATGTGATGGTTTTATTTTCTCGCCTCAATGCACTTTTCGGGTCCATTGTGGGTCCTATAACAACCGTGTAAATTTTCAGATCGTTCGGAAGAAACCTATTTTGTACCAGATACTTTAAGATTCCAGAGATGTCCAGTTGACTCTCATACATGATACTATAGTAATTAGGAATTTCCTGGGAAAAACTCTTTTATAGACCGTGAGGCGCTAGGTCAGTTAGCCAGTTAAGATACTCAGATCAGTTTTTTTCATACTAAGTAGGTTTCGTAGGTTCTACCCCATGGTGTAGTAAATATTTTTGATTGTCCTGCCTCGGAGGAAGCTCTCAGTTGGCATCACTCATGAATGGTCAGTCTCTGAGCCCTAATTTTCAGCAGGACGTAGGTACCCCTCAGAATGACTCCGGCGCGACGAATGTAGTTAAAGAACTTTTTTTTTTAAAGTGGGATTTGTTAGTAGCTTAAGTATTTATGATAAATATTAGTAAATAATGAGTATGTGTGTCCAATCACAAATGGTGACTTCTCAACACTGTTAGAAATTTGTAATTTTAATTGTTAGGATTTGTATGCTTTCGCAATTAGGACTTATCATTCGTAGGGATTTAAACCTACTTGTCAGAAAAGGGGAAGTAAACTTACAACTAACTTAATTGCTAACTTATTGGCTATAAAGAGAGCTTATCGTAGCAATTGAGGATTGCAACCATTTTTGTCGAAAATTGGTAATAATTTTTTTTGACATAGCTTCTAATGATTCAACACCAGTAAGTCTATGTAATTCGAGTGTACCAAACCAAGGAGGACGCTTCAAAATCATTTTCAGAATTTTATTCTGAATCCTTTGGAGCGTTTTCTTCCTTGTAGAACAGCAACTTGACCAGATCGGTACAGCATAAAGCATTGCTGGTCTAAGAATTTGTTTGTAAATCAAAAGTTTGTTCTTTAAACAAAGTTTAGAATTCCTGTTAATGAGAGGATATAAGCATCTCGTATATTTGATGCACTTGGCTTGTATACTCTCAATGTGCTCTTTGAAAATAAGTTTTTTATCATAAAATAGTCCCAAGTACTTAACCTTGTCGGACCAACTTAAAATAACCCCATTCATCTTGACAACGTGATTATTGTTTGGCTTGAGGAAAGAAGCCCTAGGCTTATGCGGAAAAATTATCATTTGAGTTTTAGAAGCATTGGGAGAGATTTTCCACTTTTGCAATTAGGAAGAAAAAATATCTAAACTTTTCTGCAATCGACTGCATATGACACGAAGACTTTTTCCTTTTACGGAAATGCTTGTGTCATCGCAGAACAATGACTTTGTGCATCCTGGAGGCAAATCAGGAAGATCTGAAGTGAATATGTTGTACAGGACTGGACCCAAGACTGAACCTTGAGGTACACCTGCTCTGACAGGAAATCTATCAGATTTCGAATTCTGATAGACAACCTGTAGAGTTCGATCAGTAAGATAATTTTTTAAAATTTTGATTAGGAAAATTGGAAAATTAAAAGTTTGCAATTTCGCAATCAAACCTTTATGCCAAACACTGTCGAATGCTTTTTCTATGTCTAAAAGAGCAGCTCCAGTGGAATAACCTTCAGATTTGTTAGCTCGTATCATATAAGTAACTCTGAGCAATTGATGAGTTGTGGAATGCCCATGGCGAAATCCAAACTGTTCATTTGCAAAAATTGAATTTTCGTTGATGTGTGACATCATTCTGTTAAGAATAATTCTCTCAAACAGTTTACTTATTGAAGAAAGCAAACTGATTGGTCGATAACTTGAAACTTCAGCTGGGTTCTTATCCGGTTTTAAAATTGGAGTAATTTTTTTTCCATAATTTGGGAAAATATGCAATTTTGAAGCAGCAATTGAAAATTTTCACTAAAAATTCCATTGTGCTCTCAGGGAGATGTTTGATTAGTATATTAAAGATTCCATCGTCACCAGGTGCTTTCATATTTTTGAAATTTTTAATAATTGATTCAATCTCATTCAAGTTAGTTTCAATTATTTCTGCAGGTAAAAAATTCTGGGAAGAAATTAAATCAAATTGACGTGTGACTTCATTTTCAATTGGACTCACAAAATTCAAATTTGAGTTATGAACACTCTCAAACTGCTGAGCAAGTCTTTGAACCTTTTGTTCATTGGATACAAGAAGACGTTCACCATCTTTTAAAACTGGAATAGGCTTTGAAGGTTTCTTAAGAATCTTCGACAGCTTCCAAAAAGGTTTTGAATATGGTTTCAATTTTTCAACTTTAGTCTCAAAATTTTGAAGAGTAAATCTATGTTTAATCTCTTTCTATAAATCTTTATAAATAGTTTTAAAAACAGGGTCACGAGAACGTTGATATTGACGTCTGCGGAAATTTTTCAAATGAATTAGAAGTTGAAGATTTTCGTCAATTATTGGTGAATCAAATTTCATTTGAGCCTTTGGAACAGAATAATTCCTGGCATCAACACTTGCACATTTTAATGCTTCCAAAGCGGAATCAATATTCACATCGTTTTGCAAACCAAGCTCATTATTGAAATTTCTCTCAATATGAGTTTTGTATCTTTCCCAATTAGCCTTGTTATAATTAAAAACAGAGCTCATAGGGTTTAAAACTGATTCATGTGATAAAGAAAAAGTTATTGGAAGATGGTCAGAATCAAAGTCAGCATGTGTGATCAAATCCCTACATACATGACTTTGATCTGTTAGCACCAAATCAATTGTTGAAGGGTTTCTTACAGAAGAAAAGCATGTAGGACTATTCGGAGACAAAATATAATAGTATCCTGAAGAACAATCATTGAATAAAATTTTGCCATTGGAATTACTTTGAGAATTATTCCATGAACGATGTTTAGCGTTAAAATCGCCGATTATAAAAAATTTCGAACGATTTCTGGTGAGTTTTTGTAAATCACCTTTAAAATAATTTTTGTGCTCGCGTGTGCATTGAAATGGTAAATATGCTGCGGCAATAAATAAAATCCCAAGTTCAGTTTGAACTTCAATTCCCCAAGTTTCAATAACTTTCGTCTCAAGATGGGGAAGAGCACGATGTTTGATTCGGCGATGAATAACAATTGCAACTCCACCGCCGGAACCCTGAATCCTATCATATCTATGAACCACGTAATTGGGATCATATTTTAATTTTATGTAAGGTTCCAAAAATGTTTCAGTAATAATTGCAATATGCACATTATTTACTGTTAAAAAATTAAAAAGCTCATTCTCATTGGCCTTCAATGAGCAACCATTCCAATTTAATATTTTAATTGTTTTATTTAAAATTATTGCTAAATTTTAAATTAGAAACAGTTTCAATAGTAAAATTTGCGCCTATTTGAATGGCTTCAAACATTGATTTTGCCTGCAACATGGCGTTCATAAGATCGAACATTGCCTGTTGCAAAAAAGAAAGTTTACCTGCCGTAATAGGCCCCAGACAGTTGACATTAGAAAAAATATTTTCGGCAGCAATATTAGCTGGAGTAATAGGTGTACAATTATTTTCTAGCGTGTTTTGCTTACCCATATTAACGGTCAGTTTCGAACTACCAACACTAGGCGGTATAATGTTCGAACTACTACACACTGACAAAACACAAACTTTGAAGCTATAGGCAGTCAAAGACCAGTCCACAAGCAACCGAAAATACGTCTGATCTGTCGGGCAGCTCAAGACGCACTGTAGTTAAAGAACTAATTCTTTATATTGCACTTTCATAGTGATTATATTAATAGCTCGACAAAAATTGATTCTTGCTAAAAGATCAGCTTTTTATTTCCTTTCATATCACAGTTGCAAGTCACTCAGCACAGATTACCATCAGTGCTACAGTCAGTGTCATCATAGGGATAAAATACATTCCCAAACTAACTTAATGCGTTCAGCAAGTGGAAACCATACAACCTAATAGTGGTACGACACCCTGATGAGGCTTACATCAAAGAGGGACCCGCCACAAAAGATCAAATCTCTAATCGCAGTGGAAAATGTACCCAACAGGAAAAAAAACCTAATGCATTGAGGGATGCTTGCAGATCTGAGAAAATACAGATATTGGCATGTCTATATTTCGCAGTCCAGCAAATATTTGTACATGTTAAAATAGTATTTAGGCGGATACAAATCTCGCGTAATTTTTCAAAGCGACCTATCTAACATTGAGAGACTCTCTTTGTTTACTTTCTCTTTGATCAATAATTATGTTATTTTTTCCATATTTCATAACACTCAATGCATAGTAAGCAAGATAGTATTACTATCTTTCGATTAAGGGGAAGAAAGCTTAGAATATATATATATATATATATATATATATATATATATATATATATATATATATATATATATATATATATATATATATATATATATATATATATATATATATATATATATATATATATGAATATATATATATATATATATATATATATATATATATATATATATATATATATATATATATATATATATATATATATATATATATATATATATATATATATATATATATATATATATATATATATATATATATATATATATATATATATATAATGACGACGTAATTAACGAAACAAAGTGAGAGAGGAGAGAATCTGTCATTGGTACTTAGGTCCCTTTGAAAAATTACGCGAGAAATTTTATTTTCATTCATTTATTAGAGTGTAACAAGATAAACAAATTCGTCAACCACTTCGAAAGTATCCCCAACCATCTCCACCGCAGCATTCTGGTTGGCTGGTCTGAGCTGGCATTCCTTCCGCGAAGCACAAAAGCATGTAGGACTTCGTGATACTGATGCCACTTCTCAGCACACCTGCACTTTATATTGCACCTTCTGAAGCTATATCTAACACCAAGTTCGAGAGCCCGTCACCTTGCTTCAGACTGTCACAAACGCGTCTGTAAATTTGTCCGCTGTCCTGACGCTTGATGTGGAACCGTCAAGCGTCGCACGTAACAGTTTAATTAGAAAATCTATAACGAGCGTCTTAGCAGAGTGATTGAGATCAATCAAAGAAATAGTTATCGGTTTCCGTTATACTCTACTAAATTTTTTGGAAATAAATATTGAAATTCAGTCCGCAAATATATATTTCGACTGTGACGTACAGTCTTCCTCAGTGCTTATGAGACCAGTCCACATAAGCACTGAGGAAGACTGTACGTCACAGTCGAAATATATATTTGCGGACTGAATTTCAATATTTATTTCCAAAAAATTTAGTAGAGTATAACGGAAACCGATAACTATTTTTTTGATTGAGTTTAATTAGTTTTATATATATATATATATATATATATATATATATATATATATATATATATATATATATATATATATATATATATATATATATATATATATATATATATATATATATAATGACGACGTTATTAACGAAACAAAGTGAGAGAGGAGAGAATCTGTCATTGGTACTTAGGTCCCTTTGAAAAATTACGCGAGAAATTTTATTTTCATTTCATATCTTACCTATCTTGCACGTCTGAACATTCGGAAGCCCTGGAGACACCACAATGGAGAGGCCTGCTCCCAGAACAACCACATGCTGATCGACGGCCAAACATCGACTCGGATCTCGTGGTTGATAAGATTCACGCCCGGCTGTCCAACGGCTGTCGAGGTCGGTAAGAAAATACGTCTGGACATCCAGATCACTAGAAGGAGTTGCTTCAGAGTATACTCGGCAAGTTGATAGACGGATCGGTGAACTAGCTGGAGTTGACCCGAACGAGCAGTGGAAGCAGATCTATGATGCGGTCAGCGTAACAGCGCGAGAAGTAATAGGCATAACAACGGGAACCACGTGTAGTGGGTGGTTTGATGCTGTGTCTAGAGGTGACGTAAGGGAAGAACCAATCCTACGCCAACACGTTAGTAGCAGCTAATCGTGTGACGCGTCAGATGCGGAAGAAACACCGGGAGGAGAGAGCTGCTTCACCGTCGTGAAAAACCTGAGCACTATGATCGCGTCCTCGTGGAGGCGGAGAATCGCTTCACCAGGGGAACGAGGGGAGGAAGGACAAGCTGTGGACCCACCAACATTGGACGAGGTAAAGAATGCTTGCAAAGAGCTGAAGAACCGCAAAGCCGCTGGAAAGGACGGCTTACCGAACTTTTGTAGTGCAGTTCACCAGATTATCTTAAGGGAATGGTCTGAGAAACAACTACCTACGGCCTGATTAGAAGGACTCATATGCTCTATCTATAAGAAGGGACAAAGGCTCGACTGTTGTAATTATCGAAGCATAACCCTCCTCAATTCCGCTTATAAAATTCTCTCCAGCGACTGAGGCCGTTGCAGGAAGCCTTTGTTGGAGAATACCAATGCGGTTTTCGAGCGGGACGATCTACAACGGACAACCTTGAGATACAACACAACTTGCAGACACATAATCTGTTTATAGACTTTAAGGCAGCATGCGATACAGTAAAACGCAATGACCTGTGGCAAATTATGCTTGAACATGATTTTCCAACAAAACTAATTAAACTCAATCAAAAAAATAGTTATCGGTTTCCGTTATACTCTACTAAATTTTTTGGAAATAAATATTGAAATTCAGTCCGCAAATATATATTTCGACTGTGACGTACAGTCTTCCTCAGTGCTTATGTGGACTGGTCTCATAAGCACTGAGGAAGACTGTACGTCACAGTCGAAATATATATTTGCGGACTGAATTTCAATATTTATTTCCAAAAAATTTAGTAGAGTATAACGGAAACCGATAACTATTTCTTTGATTGATCTCAATCACTCTGCTAAGACGCTCGTTATAGATTTTCTAATTAAACTGTTACGTGCGACGCTTGACGGTTCCACATCAAGCGTCAGGACAGCGGACAAATTTACAGACGCGTTTGTGACAGTCTGAAGCAAGGTGACGGGCTCTCGAACTTGGTGTTAGATATAGCTTCAGAAGGTGCAATATAAAGTGCAGGTGTGCTGAGAAGTGGCATCAGTATCACGAAGTCCTACATGCTTTTGTGCTTCGCGGAAGGAATGCCAGCTCAGACCAGCCAACCAGAATGCTGCGGTGGAGATGGTTGGGGATACTTTCGAAGTGGTTGACGAATTTGTTTATCTTGTTACACTCGTGACATGTGACAACGAGGTGAGCCGCGAGGTGAAAAGACGGATTGCGGCAGTGAATAGGGCTTATTACGGATTGCGTAGCCGGCTTAGGTTCCGATGCCTACAGATTCGTGCGAAATTTGCGCTCCATAGGACTCTGATCCTCCCGGTGGCACTTTACGGACATGAATCGTGGACGAGGAAGGAGGCCGATCGATGAGCCCTTGGGGTCTTTGAGCGTAGAATCCTGCTATAATACTCGGAGGCAAACTAGAAAATAGAGTGTGGTGCAGGTGCTTTAATCACGTGCTGTACGAAGTATACAAACACGCTGGTACTGTCAAGCTGATGAAACACGACTCTCGAAAACCACATTTGGAATCGCCATCGAAGGTTTCCTGCAACGACCTCAGTCTGTGGAACAAGATCCAAAAGAGAGTTTTGAACTCAATATTGAGAAGAGTTCCCGAGTTATTTAGAGTTCTGATACAAGTAGATTTTTTAGCCTAATCAGCCAATTGAAGAATCATAAAAAGAATTCTATTCAGCTTAATTTCTAAGTTACTAACCGTACTTTCTAGTTCACATTTGATGATTAAACTTCGAGGGGCATATAAAGCTTATCTACGTAAACTGGAGAGTTCACATTGAGTTCGGTTGAATCGCTGTGTAGAACGCTGTTTAGCTGTAAAAGGGAATTTCAATAAACTCAAAATTAAAAAAAACAATTTTTTATTTATAAATTCAACTTATTTCTTAACTATAACATTCGTGTGTTTGTCAAATTCATGGTAAGCGTGCAGGAAATCTAGATTAGAAGAATAGCGACCTATCAAAAAGCAAAGCCTTGATGCTACACTCCCATTCGGAACTCGACCTTCTGTACACAGACTTCGCAGCCAACTGTTTTAGTGTACAGAACAATTGCGGGGATAGCGCTACGATCCTACTGACACCAACAGTCTCTTCCGAGCCGGGACTCGAACCTACGATGTCTGGCTTGTAAGGCCAACATCGTACCTCAAGACCAGCTGGAATTGACATATGATGAATTATCATTAATCTTTAAAAAAAAAACTTCTCGCCAAACATGTGAAAAGGGCCAAATTTTCTCGTTTTTTGATTAATACAAGCGAAATCTGCCCTTAATAATATGATTTATTGATAAAAGAATTTAATCTTAATCAAACAATCTTATTTGTACGGGTAGATTAAGCTTGTGTTCATCGAAAAACGTGAAATTGTGGCTTGTTTAAATATGGCACATGGGCCCTTTTCACATGTTTAGCGAGACTTCCTATCTTACCGCAAGATTCAAAACTCAAGTTCTTTCTCTTCGAACCCTTGGTCCATACCACTACTCCGCTCCCGCGAGGTCTGTGTCGGTTCCACTCGATTTTCTTTTTGTTGGTAACTTACATGTTCATGTTTTTTCTTCAACTTCAGAAAAAGTACACGCGAAACTTTATTTGAACCTGAAAGTTCAGAAAAGGATGATGCGGAATTTGTTTTAATTCAGATAAAACTGACGTGAAATCAAACCTCAGAAAAAGTACATGGCGGAACTCAATGTGAACTCACGTTTGACAGTTCTCTTGTTTGTTTTGTTTTTACTGCAGTTTGTCGGTAAAGTAATCGAAAAGGTTGTTTTCTTCTATTCATTTGTTTGGACTTCTATTAAAAACTATTCAGATAAACATTAAAACTTAACAACTAAAGCTGTTAAATTAAAATTTGAAACTTCTAATTAAGATCTTTCCGACTAAATAAATGTCCTGTTATTCAGCTAAAGAGTTCCGCGGAAGTGAAAGTGTTAAGTGAAATTTTTCTCAAGTTATGCCCTGGTACCAAACAAGTCCGAGGGCAATTCTTCATCAAACCACGATACAGATATTCGTTTTCGATTTTTAATAGTTCGTCGGGAATGCCGTCCTTTTCCAGTTGTCTCATAGTTGTTAAGCTCTTTAACTGTTCTCTCCACCTCGTCAATCGATAGTGGGCAGTTTGTCTATCATTCTCAATATCCATCATGCTCTTGTCGGAAACAGGAAAGAGCCTCTGTTATCCTCGTTTTGAAGTAGAATACTTCTCTCAGGAAGTTCGGCTACATAGGGATGTAAAATGAAAATCTAAAACCGAAAAAAGTGAAAAATATGTCCAATTTCAAATGCTAATAAATCGGTTAGTATTCGATGGATTTTCTTTGTTTTTGTAGCAATAGATTGGAAAATCTTCTAAGATTCTTCCCAAAATAAGATAATTGTAATTTTATTATTTACACTACTGTACTATTGAAAATAGTCAAGCCTTGTCAAAACGAAAAATTCGACCTCTGATTGGTCGTTATATGCTTGCTTCCCAAGCACGGTCGACAGGATCATATACCTTGCAATTTAAAACATGCTATTTGGCCTATATAAGAGCCTGTTTCAGCCGGAGCCGCTCATAATAGTTCTAGACAGCGACAACAGCAGTCGTCCTTCCTTAGCAGCAGCACTAGCCCTGTGGTTGGTCACCACGTCTCAGGAACAGCGCGGTTTTTCTCAGCCTGTGTCGCCAGACAGCCTTTATTCCCCCCGTGTTGGGGCAGCATGATGATTGCCATCAGGAAATCCAATTTCGGAAATCAAAATGCCTTTTTTAAGGCAAATAAACAAGTCATTGAAAGTTAATAATTTTTGTCAACGCAAGCAAGCATTCTGTGTTGCATCCTAGCAATTCAAATTTGTCGCACCCGTCTAATTTGTGAAATAGCTTCCACAGTGCATGTTGTCCGTGTATCTTAATTCCTCCAATGTTAGGGCAGCTCAAAGGTTGTAATTAGCAACCGATTTTGAACCGCAACATGCTTTTTTCAAGGCAAATAAAAAAATAATTGAAGGTTAATAATTTTCTGGCATCAACACAAGCAGACATTCTGTGCGGTATGCAATCAAATTCTGTTGTAGTTGTCTAATTTTCACTTTATTTAGTAAACCCCCCACTGTAGGGGCAGCGCAAAGGCTGCGATCAGCATAACCGACATTGAATAATTAACTGCCCTGATAGTACGCATTCACAAAAGCAGTTAGTTCGACTATGCAGAGCTAATATGAAGTCGATTCAATCAATCATCATAAACAGAATTTCGTCGTCTCCCAGCTGCCCAGTTGCAACATGATGCAACACGCAACAGCAACCAAACGAAATCGCTTGATGTTACAAACCGCAATAAGATACGGGTTAAAACCGTTGCGTGTGTGAGAGCACCATCGGTGTTTATTCGCTGTATACACTATCTACTGTTTACTGAACGCAATAATCTGCTTACATGCGACACGGGGACGGGAACATTTTCTTCAACCAAGCTGCACAACACGACGCAAAACATGTTATTTTGTTGCTTCAATGAGAGTGCTATCGGTCCGGCTCGACAAGAAATCATTTTTGTGCATCCGTGCTACGAAACTGAGGAAAAACTTTAGAAACTGAAAAAAGAGGTGGAGCTTATCAAATGATCGCTCTGAGCCGGAATGAAGTCACACATATTTTTCAAGTTATATCATTCCACCACGTACGATAAATAATTCATCCCTATATAAGAGCCTGTTTTAGTCGAAGCCGCTCATAATAGTTCTGAACAGCGACGACAGCAGTCCCTTAGCAGCAGCGGGAGCGAGCAGTGGGTACCATCGATAGCGGATAGCGGCCACAACTGTGGCATAACTGCGGATAAGCGTAGCAGTTTCAGCGGATCTCACCATCGATAGCAGCAGGGCCAGCAGATGCAGGTACAGCGGATACCAATGGCGGCCACAACTGTGGCATGGCTACGGATAGCGTTGCAGTTGCTCAGCAGTTGGGCCAGCGTATAGCTGCAACAAGTGTGGCATGGCTATGCATAGCGTAGCTGTTGCAACGGGTATATCAGCATCGATAGTAGCAGGGTCAGCTGATGCAACGACACTCCCTTCACTAAAATGCTGTTTCAGTGTGGTAGCGGGAAGCATCAGCAGCAGGCTTGCATGAAGTGAATACATCAGCCAGCAACTTTCTCTAAGCCCTCTGCCATAGTAGACGCGAAAAGCGGCGCGAACCGATTCGCTCGGCCGTAGGTTAATGTACAGCTCTACTGATGGCTGTACATAAACCTACAGCCGAGCGAATCGGTTCGCGTCGCTTTTCGCATCTATTATGGCAGAGGCCTAATAGGAAAGTTGTATCATTTTGTTCAGAAGAATATTATTGTCGGTAATATTACAGAGATGCGATTGCGTAAATCCGATTTTGAATTGAACAATTGTTCTTTTGAGAACAAATAAAACACTTATTTGAAGAGTTTATAGCTTTTGGTACCAATAGCAGTATAGTGACAGCCTCAGCGGTAGATGCAGATGCAGCCGGTACTTCCCTGAGGCCGATGTAAAGGTAAATAGGAGCACCACGGTGAAACAGTTCGGGTTATGCTTAGACGCGCGTCATTTTTCATTGTTGATATTCCCCACATGGAACGACGCGCTTTCGTATGATAGCGGTGGTATTAGCGGTAGATGCATTTGCCAACACTTCCTCCAGTAAAGCCGTGTCTAGTTTTCAATGTGAAAACACCTTTCTAATTGTGTTGACCGTGCGCCTTAGTCCTCACTATCAAGGTAACACAGAGATGTAAGAGAAACACTACATCCTATGATAAATTGAACAATGTTATGTTATGACCTAGTAAATTGGGAATGCATCATTTGGTCTATATAAGAGCTACATCAGATAATAAACAAACATTTCATCGGATATTAAATTAAACAACTGAAATTTGGAGAACACAAATGATTATTTGAAGAGTTAATATTTTCTCGTTTTGCGCTATAATCCAAAGTTAATTATCTTCATCTACATGCATACTCAGATTATTATTACGTTTTTGCGTCGCTTTGTGTTTGGCTACGGTCATGCAGAACGCAAATAACGGCGCGATGCGATTCGGCAAGACGAAATCTGTTGAAATGTATAGCTCTACTTCGCCTTAAAAAGAACTGTACATTTCACCACGATAAGGCGAATCGCATCGCGCCGGCATTCGCGTTCTGCATAACCGTAGCCTTTGTTCCGTTCCCGTTTAATGATGTCGTATTAAATGTGCATATTACAATTCGGCAGCACTTCAACTTCTCATTTGCACAAAATTTAAAAATATTCAATGAACTTCATTCAAAATATCAGACAAAAAGAAATTACAATACTGCCAATGAACGGTCAACGTTTATTTACTAGAAGAAAAGACTGACACGCAAGCAGCCGGGTTATCTTTCTTGTAGAAGTATTCTACTTCAACCTTGCGGTCGTGGCTTTGCATACAACCTTCTTGTGATTTTTTTCAACACCACACTAAAATGTTGTTTGCAACACATGGCCACCTCTGATTAATCGGTAATCAGGGATCCTGTCGTTGAACATGACTAGGAGTAGACACGTTTTGATTTCTGATTTCGTAATCTTTTTGTAGAAGCTTCTCGCATTGTGCCTGGAGTAGCAATCCTCCGCCTCCGCAAGAACTCGCTCTCAATGCTGACGTTTCTTCCGACGATGGAGTCTCTTTTCTTTAGCTACTTGATATCTCCCTTCGCTCTGACGTGTCCCAGTCGTAGCCAACATATAACCTCTGGAGTGGTTCTTCTCATCCGTCGCTCGCTGGAACTCAACGTCAAACCACTTAAAGGACGTGCTGGTGATTGTACTGTGCTGCCGTGATACAACATTATGACGTACATCCATTTGATCAGTTTTTCAAAACGGCCCAAAAACGAACGGGTTACTTGTCACTTTTGTATTGAAATGGTGCATACGTCATTTTGTTTTCATGATTTTATGGAACGTACGAATAAGTAACAACTAAAAGAAAGATACCAAATGATGGGTCTTCGAATAACGAACAAATTGGCATAGGAACCCCATATTTGAAAAAATGGCGCTTACGTTAGTCTGCGAGATTACGGCAGTGTGTATATGTCCCCACTGTTCGTTCAGGTCCCCTCCAACTCGCTTATCGAATCGCTCGATTTCAATACGTTGGACAACCTAGCGCAAATCTTGCAAACCATGTGATAGTGATCCGAGTCAACGTAAGATTTTCTGAACCTTTACGGCTGTAGCGTCTGAGAAGTGCCAACCATCTATCAGAACATGATCAATTTGAGAGCATCCAGGTATGCTTTCGGTGTGCTAGTTGCAGCGAAATTTTTCATCTGTACGATTGTAATCCTTCCAATGTTGAGCTGGCATCCCCAAAATCTCTAATCATGTATCTCTGTAAATCCATTTTCCAACACGCAGTTTTAAAACAACTTAAAACCTTAGACGCATCAAAAGGGCCTTGGCAAAATTGCATCTTCTTGAAGAATCTTTCGGAAGAACCTACAATTCCATTAGAACGCCTTTTCAATTTATCTCTGAAAAATGGAAAATTTCCTAAAACCTGGAAAAGTTCTTATTTGGTGCTAACTTTTAAATCAGGTGCGAAATCGGACGTCCATACCTATCGTGAAATTGCCATTATCTCTTGCATTTCAATAACAATAACAAAATTCTTCAGTAAGTATAATATCATTAGCAAACAGCATGGCTTTTTGAAAGGTTACTCATCAACCTCGAGTCCCAGGAAAAAGTCAATTTATTCCACACTTGGCACAATAAAAGTCTACTCCAACTCAATGTCAAAAAATGTAACTCGAACCTGAAGAATTCAAATGTTGTTCAGAACAAAATACAATCACGATATACTGCATGAGAGGGAAATTGGGGTTCGACTGGCCCTTTCCTTTTCTGAATAACATTTTTAATTTTCCCGGGGAGAGCGAATCGGTAGAAACAAGAGAGCTTCGAAGAATATCTTTGATGTAGTCAAACGATTCATTCGTTACACAGTCGCGGTTGCAATCGGACGCTTGTTTTCGCGGTGCTTCTATCAATCGTCTTGCCGAACTTTGGAAGAGTAAAATATCGGCAGTGTCTACTTCGAGGCGTTTTGATTAAGGTGAAACAAAATTGAATTCGCGCTAAAGAATATAAGTACGATTTTATCATGTTCTAAACACAGTTTCGTGTAAAATAATTCTCCTTTACAAGCTGCAAATTCTCTTTTATATTCAATGTACAGTTGAAAGGAATGAAACGCTGATAAGGTATACGTGGGACATTCTGCCAACGTTGAAAAGGTTGCTGTTTACTTTGAAAAGAAATTAAGTGGGATCAAGCCAGGCCAATGAAGGTATTTTTCATTCCCCTGTAGCTTGCCTGCCTTCGCCGGTCGGTCGGCAGCGTTAGCTCTTATTAAGTTTTTCCTTTGCCACTGTGCACACACACATTAGAGAAGCAATTGGGAGAAAAATTAGGACATCTATTCATTCTCTCTCGTTTTCCGTTGTGGGTGTTTGGGGCGGTTAACGATGGTTATGCACTGCACCTGATATCATTATGCTGATGATGATGTCCATTAGACAGATGAGAAATGGTTTATTTATTTACTGCATACTGCGAAAAGAGAGAGAGGGAGAGAAAATGAGAACGTAAAACGTGTGCATATTCACCACGGCTGGTGGGTGACAGTTGCGTGCATACTGGAAAATCCGTGGCCATCTTTGATAAAAATTAGCTCTCCTATTTTCACACGAAAGCTCTCGCTTTCACCGGTTGTCCTATGTACTTATGCTTCCTGTTTCTATCTCTCACGATATACGAACAGGAAAAGTCGAGACTCACCTCTCTCTCTCTCTCTTTCCTTCTCTCTGTGCTCGCTTGTTGGGGGTGCAGCGCGCTTGAGTGCTTTTTTTTCTTGTGGATATTATGAATAAGATGAGCTGATATGTTTCGGGTGTATTATTGTCAGCAGCAGCAGAAACAGACTTTTGCGGAGCAAAGAGACCTATGGGCAGCGAGATCCTGTAGGAAACCAGTCCTGTTCAGAGTAAGACTACAGTCAGTGTGTTGTGAGAGGTGAACGCAAAGATAGTTCCTGTTTTAGTGGCTTTTACCGAGTTTTGCAGATCAGTTGCTGAAACACTTTTGGGAGCTAATTGTGGGATTGTGCTGCAGAAAGAAGTTAAGTTCTGTTGGTTTCGGAATGAGGAAAATATTCCTGAACGTGGTGAGATCGAAAGTGAATAATAACGCTCTTTTGCTGGAGTTGAAGTCAAGCATTGACAAATCGACGGTTGTGGTTGAATTCAGAGATATTTGCGTCCGAAAAAGTTAAACTCTACGCTAGATGTGTTTAATTTTTTTTTAAATGAAAAATTAGCTTACCATAGTTGTTGGGAAATGTTGATTTCCGTAAAGCTGTGCGTTATAGGGAGAAAAACGAACATTTTTCGATTTTTCGCAGACGGGTAAAGGAATTGGAAAAGTGAATATCGATCGTTTTCCTCGTTCGTGGGACAAAATCGCAGTGAAAAGCCGAGGTGGGCTCACGAGTGTAGACGAAGTAGAGAAGACTTGACACCACAACAGTCGCAGCGAGAGGTCGATGACGGATGCCTACTATGGTACATACCGTACCGTGGTACACATACAGGGCAGAAGTGTGTGACACATACGCATTAAAGAGCAACCCCACAACTTCGCCTTGAGTGGGAGTAAGCTTGTGCTCAGTGGTGAATTTTCCAAAGCTACATCTCTCATGGCGACTTCAAAGCGTTTAACGCACTGCTGTTTCTATGGGCAGTCTCTCTCTCTCTGACTCTCCTTTTCTCTATTTCAACCCTCATCCCGTTTCTGCTCCAGTGGTTTCAATGCAGTGTATATGTGAGAGCACCAGACTATACAAGGATTCTTGATCGCATGCAAATGCAGCGCGTAAAATTCTACCGTTTCACACACTGACACAACCGTCGAGGAAAAGTAGTTGGCGTAAAAAAACAGCCCTGATAAGGCCCGAAGTCACGTGTATGCGGGTTGAAAGAAAGGTTGCATCTGTAATAAACGATGGCAGAGACTCTACAGAGATGCACTCCGTGCTCTCAGTAGGATGAAACCAGGGGGCTCTTGTGGCTGTCAAACTCCATACATTTTCCATCTACCACTCATTGATTCTGGTACCAGCGTTTCTGGTACCCACTTTTTGGTTGGTTTGCCCTAAAACAAGTGAAATAGAGTAATCGTCCCATTTTGTCGGTAGACTTATTCTCGGATAAATGTCGTTTTAGACGAAAAAAAAAAAACAAGAGCTAAACATTTGTTTTCAGTACAATGTGCACTTTCAATGAATAAGATAAGTTTTGCAAGCATTTGAAATGAGATATTACTGCCGTGATGAATTTATGATTGGTAGGCAAAATGTTGACGTTTATAGGCCCCTGGATGAAACAAATCACATTCTGATGCATCCATTTTTGGTAGTTGTGGATTTAGGTAGAAAAGTGTTTTAGTTGGATTTTAATTTTTTTTTTTTTTGAATCGTTGGCCAACTTTTTTAAAAAACCCTTCTGGTTCTATCAATAAATCATACTACACTAGCAGACAATTATAATGAAAAATAGACGAGAAGCAAGTGAATGATCTAAACAGGCCTGAAACTGGTCACAGAGGAGAGCTGTGGGGAATTCTACAGAAGAAAATGTCTCCAATAAACCCGGGTGCGGGAAAGGACAACAGTGTCTTATTTCTGTTGAAAGTTGCAGTTGCAAGAGCGACTGTCAATGAATCGCGTCTGTGCTAACGTGTTGGTGGAGGAGGAGCAGCAGCAACAACAACGTCAGCAACCGAAAACACGGTGTTGCCGAACAGTCCTAGCAGCAATATCGGGGAGGACGGCAGCGAACTTTCTACGACGGACGGCGGCTACTGGAGGTCACGGTGCGTCATAGCACGGCCGGTTCTCTGCTAGCAACAGTCCGAAGCTAGTCGTTACCCGAGCCCGACGTAGACTAATGCAGTGGAGGAAGTTTGCACGGCTGAAAACGACTGCTACTGGACATTCGCGTACGCGGAGAATGCTTTGTTGTGGCCGAAGAAAGGTAAGCTGAGTAAATATTATTTTCCAATGTACTATGTATTAGTTCTAAGGAACGAAGGGGAGAAATGGCGAAAATTTGCCATTCCATCACGTTTCTCGATATATCCACACATTCGAAGTAGGTGTGGTGCATCTCACGCGACTCAGGTATATGACGTGAAAAGGAAGGCACGCATTGCATGCTGTCCTGCAGCATATTATTGTTTTGCGCTTTTGCCCTTCCTGGAGGTAGGTTGGGTACACTATTATAGAATTATGATTGTGTGGTTAGGTATGAAGAATGAAAATAGGAAGTGCATAGAGTGGTAATTAAAAAGCAAAGCCTTGGTGCTACATTCCGATTCGGAACTCAACCTTCTGTTTATTATACACAGACTTCGCAGCCAGCTGTTTAGTGTACAGGACAATTGCGGGGCTAGCACTACGATCCTACTGAAACTAACAGTCTTTCCCAAGTCGAGAGTCGAACCTACGACGGTTGGCTTATTAGACCAGCATCGTACCTCGAGACCAACTGGGAGGTGGAGTGGGAGAGTGGTAATAACAATTTTTAAATCTATGAATTCAACAGAAATTTTTAAACCATCACATTCGATTGAGTTCGTTGAACTCGTCAATATTTTCACATGTGTTTGCCTGCATTAGTATTAGTATTAGTTTTTGTTTTTCCAGGAAAGACTGGACCAATCTGAAATAGATATCTGGAGTCAAATTTTATTTAATCTTCAAATACAAAAAAGCAGTCAAAGTCTCCAAAAACACGAATTATAACACAATTATTCCTTATAAAACATTGATTTGACACGCTACAAAACAAGTAAATGTCTAGCGAAGCCAACTAATGCGTATCTCACAGTCTATGTCTCTCAAACACTACAGTCATATTGCAGTCACATTGAGTCTGCGTTACTTATTGTTACATAGGGACGAGGGGGGTAGTTGAGCCAATTACTTAACTGTGATGTTTGCTCAAAACTTTAAATTTAGAGGTGGGTCAGGTTGTTCAGCGTTACGAAATTTTAGGGGAGTCATAGTCATATCGATCGTTACTCATTGTTACATAGGAGGGAGGGCGTCTGAAATATAGACTTTCAGCGTTACGTAATATGTATACGGTGCCTAATCTAAAAGAAGAAGATCTAACAAGACAGCTGAGAATACAGAAAGATATTCAAATGAATAAACTAATGAAAAGCAATGAGGATGAAATCAAACTTCGAAATAGTTAAAAGAGACAGAACAAGAACGTTGGGAGCAAGGTGGGTTGAGAATTCGGGAAGCCTCACTCTGCTTCTACACTAGCGGTTCTAAAACCACAGGATCGCAGACCATAGGACACTTGTCTAAAGGGTGTTTCGCCTCAAAACTGCACACACTGATATTACTCTAACTTTTGATAAATTAGATAAAATTGAATGATATTTTGCGTAGAAATTGTTTGTTGCGTATTGTTCACATGCTGTCAGTCAAGGTTGCATATTCAATTTTGGGGTACTTTCTCGCCGGGTTCCGATAGCTCGCTCTACAAGTACAATTCAGAAAAAACAATGTATGACAAACTTGTAGTTTTTAAGTGGTACTACAAGTTTGTCAAATGGTGCAATGCTCTAAATCCTATGCCTGAAGCGTGAGAGCCTCTATTTAGCGCAATATTCAGTCAATATTCGCGGTGAATATTATGATATTCAGCGCGAATATTGGCTGGATATCCCATTGAATATGGGCTCTCACACTTTAGGCGTATTAGTTAAAGCACTGCTTTCTTTAACAAACTTGTAGCATTACTTGAGGACTGCAAGTTTGTCGTACATCATGTTTAAAAATTGTGCTTGTGGAGCGAATTATTGGCACGCGACCAATTGAATAGAATTGACATCCCAAAATTGAATATGCAACCTTGCTGTCAGTTGATCTCATTAGGAGCGCAAAAGTTTTCAAAATTTCGTTGAAGAACAGTGCGTTCGCGAAAAAGACGAGCCGGTTCGTTTAAGGTCCAAAGTCCCCAAACCAAGACGAGAAGCAAAATACGACCGCGAAAAGTCGTGCGCGGAAACTGCACGCTCAAAAGTTCAAGGCAGACTCCTGAAAATTCCTGAAAACCTGTACGTGACGGCCAAGGATAAGTTTGATGTTCCCAAGGACCTCAAGACGCAAAAGATCTCGAAATTCGCCAAGAAGTTCTGATTTAGCGAGCCATTTGCAGTGCGGAAACTATGAATGGGCAAATGCATCTGAAGAGTGCCTCCAGGAGCGGCTTCTTCCTTTCCTCGAGGCTCGCGATGGTCCGACACTCTTCTGGCCGGATTTGGTATCCTGCCACTACTCCAAGAAGGTACAAGGCGAACGGAGTCGAATTTGTGTCGAAAGAGCTGAACCCCCCAAATATTCCGGAACTGTACCATATCGAGAAGTACTGGGCCCTTCATAATGACATCTGTCATACTCCCTGAAGATTTGGTGGCAATCGGATGAAAACTCGAATTTTTAAATTGAATTTTGTCTGTGCAGATTTGAAGTGAAACACCCTTTACAAAATTCCAAGCGGAAATACTAAATAGAATCAAATCTAACTGGGATTTCAAAAGCGGATTACAACAATCGAAAAGGTTCATACAGCCAAATTTCGGGAAAAGCCTCGAGCTTCTTAGGCTCAACAAGAAAGACCTAATGACATTCACTGGTCTAAAAGTTGACACGATTAGAGATATATGAGAAAGAATTTATACTTTGAAACATGTAATCAAAATAAATACACTTCCAAAAGCGAGATTGGAGAATAGAGTTCAACAAACAAAATTTTAAAAATGAAAAAATAGCTACTGTAAACAAAATATGAAATTGAAGAAAAAAATGACTCCGGCGATTCGAAACAGTTTCACTAGCCTCCGGAAAATTTAATATAATGGATACAGTCCCAGTACAACGTGTTGCCTGAATGTTCAAGAATAAATATAAAATCGAAGAAATCAGCTACCAATGTTTAACTATCTATTTCTGTGTTCTGATTTGTACAGTTAGTTTCACTGCAGCTGATGTGTATAAATCTGTTGAGAAGAAAAATATTACTTACATATCAAAAGATACAATTATGGGTCACTTTTGGCATTCAAGATCATTTGGTCTATAAAATCGTCAAAATCCAGTACGAAAGTTATCTTATTGTTGAAAAGGCTTGATAATAGGTTGTTTTATTAGTCAAAAGTAATGAAAATAGCCAAAATATGGACTGCGCCCATGTACAAAACTAAACACAATTGTGCACCGCAAACATTACTACCCCGAATCAGCCCAGAATTCCCCGTGTATATTTGGCTTTTTTAACTTTGGATAGCTACTGCGCCCACGTACAAAGCTAAACTAACTTGACGTGATTTTCTCTGTCAAGCGGCATATATCGGGGTTCATAAAAGTATTGCCAAATGATGGAAATGTCAATATATTTCTTTTTGAGTCGGGATATGTTCAATTTATCAAATAATGCCATATGGCATCATTGGGTCGGGTTACAATTATGGGTCACTTCGCCTAATGCACCGAGCAGAATTATTATTTTGAGTGACATTTGTAAAGTTAAATGAAAAGGTTTAACTTTACAAATCGTATAAATAAGGTTACAACTGAGTGAAAAAAAAATAACATGGCTAATGACGCATAATTGTACCTGACTCATAATTGTGGAGGGACTGTATAATACTTTCCCACAACAAAAGAAAAGTTATGAAAGAAAGGATCTACAGTGTCTAAAAAAATCCATGTGGTTCATGCTCAACCCCTAGCTGAAACAAAAGTAAATTACTAAAGCATTTCGTTAAGTTGTGGCTGTTGCAACTCGATGGAGGCGCATGGTGAACTAACCGCTATAAAACTCCATGCACGTGAGGTGTATCAATTGGTAAACCATGGTTTTTCATTTAGAAAAACGTGACCTTTGAAACACTTCTGCGTTTACCAGGGGCCCCAAATCTACATAAAGGGTTAACAAGTTATAATCTTTTTATATATTTTTTCGGTGTTTTGATATCAGTTTAAAATATTTGACTGTTGCTGAATTTTTTGTTTGAATTTGCGATCTTTTTTTTTATTTGCCATGATGGTAAATAAAAAGTAAAAACGGAGGTTTTTCGAGGACAAATTACGAAGTACTCAAGAACCTGTGGTCCCCGTGGTTCTGTGGTTAGCGATGTCGTTCGGCTAGCTCTCCCACACGGTTGTGATATCGGGTTCGATTCCCGATCGAGTCGAGGATCTTTTCGAGCTGGAAATTTTCTCGAGTCAGCACAGGGGCACGGTGTATCGTTGTACTTATCCTACACATGCAAAATGTGCCAAAAACAATATCGATAACGAATTCTCTCAACTAATCTAGTTGATCGAGACCGCTATTAGCCCCAAGGCTAAGCGTGCGATATTGTTTTTTTCAAGAACCTTATAAGTGGGGAGCCTCGCAGTTCATCATCCACAGACCCAAGGATGGTTGATGCTTAAGACATAACGGGTGACAACTAAATTTTTGGAATTTTTTTCTACTGCTGCCAAAAAAGTAGATGTACCGTCAGTCGGGGTGAGACCCGTGCACAGTGGGGCGACTCCATACAAAGGCTGGCCAAGCAAAAAAAGTGTCGATAAATGCGACAAAAACTGGGTATTTACATAATTTTGGGGCGCTGAACACGAATTTGGCATCAATTTTTTGTTTGGGGCCGTCCATAAAGCACGAAATCCAATTTTTAATATTTTTTGGCACTTTTTTCTCTTTTTATAGAATTATATGATCTTTGACAACAAATAGGGCCACCGGGCGTCCTCCCCATTGAAAATATACGTTATTTATGGACGACCTCTCGAACTAAACAAATTTTGCCTAAATATATATATATTTTTTTAATAAACTAGAACAACATAAGCAGGGCTGCAAGTTGGTCACTTTTTAGTGACTTGGTCACTTTTTTTAAGCTGGTCACTCAAAAGTCACTTTTTTCATCAAAAAGTCACTAAAGTTACTTTTTTTCCGAAAAATAGTCACTAAAGTCACTTTTTTATCAACTTGACCAGCCCTCATCAGCCCTGCTTTTTGAATAAAATTTTTGATGCCAAATATCTCAGACATGCATGATACGTCGAGATCTGTTCTCTCAAAAAAAATTTTTTTTAGGAATAACCGACTTTTTGGCACTAAGAGAAAATTTTCGAAACGAGAGAGTGAATTGAATTTAACATAAAAGATTTGAATGCAATTCCTTATACGGCCAAATACCAATCGCCAATAGTGTTGCTTTGCAAAAACTTAAAGTTTGATAAGTCGCAAGCAAGGTTTCGCTACCATTTTTATTCTAGCCTGTGTCTCTGGAAGGGTACTTACCCCACGGTTACCCTCGATAAATCCGGAACAACGGAAAATTTTGAAATGTCTTCTACTGTCCTAAAAACAATGATAAATTTGTTGAAAAAGGTTCGATCAAAATCGGTTCAAATCTCGTGGAATGGCAGGTAAAAGAATTTTCATTTTTTCGGCTGCGGAAGGGTCGGGTACGCAAGTGGTAAAGTGCTCGATAACGGAACGAAAAGTTAGGTCTGGATTTTGGTCTTGTCCGGTCTGATTGAAAATCGGAACGAGCCTGGAACTCGTGGTTCTGTGATTAGCGATGTCGGTCGGCTAGCTCTCCCACACGGTTGTGATGTCGGGTTCGATCCCGATCAGGTCGAGGATCTTTTCGAGCTGGAAATTTTCTCAACTCAGCACTGGGGCACGGTGTATCGTTGTACTTATCCTACAACATGCAAAATGTTGCAAAAACAATATCGATGACGAATTCTCTCAACTCATAATCTAGTTGATCGAGACGGCATTAGCCCTCCAGGCTAGCGTGCGATATTGTTTATTGTTCTGTTGCGGTTCGTTTAGGGTGCAGTTCGTTTGGTTTCGTTCCGGTTCGGCTCCAAGTCCGGTACGGTCTGTAATTTGGAAACGAATGTTGCCAATGATTTCAATAAAACGTTATTTTAGTGAAAGAATCAATCATAAATTAATATATGCATGTTAGAAACTGTTTGATTAAAAAAGGACAATTCAAAACAAGTTTTACTATTTATTTTACTATTTATAACTATTTTTAATTTGATTTTTTTTTTATTAAACAAATTGAGGACTAAATAGTGACACACGAGGCTGACTCTACAGTTTTCCTAAGGAATGAAATATTTATCGAATTCCAACTCTGCTTCAGGGGTTGCGATGTTTAGTGTTGAGAAATCACCATTTGTGAATGGACACACATACTCATTATACTAATATTTATAATAAATACCTAAACTACTAACAATCCTCTTATTAAAAAAAATAAAATAAAAGCTTGACGAAATATAGACTTGATAAGCGACTGGAACTGATCTTGCGTTCAACTATGCATTCCAGGACTTTTTTTGTACAGTTCTTGTCGTGTCAACTAAATTTGTTCTCTGTTCGAGTATAGAGCGTGTTTCTGTGACATTGACTTCGCTGCATTCCAGAGGCGTGGTTAAGGAAAGCGGTCGCAAACTTTATTTGTTTTCAAATTGCTGAATCAATCACCACTGAATCTTGTACATTAGAGCTCTATAGTAGCTTGTGCTGAATGATTTCAATTTCCATCCATCTTATTAGAGTGCGCAAGGATCATTGACTTTGTTCTTTCTAAACATCCAGTTAGGATCACCGTGCCGATTCGTATACAAGGATACTCATACAAGAGGTATATTTCTGTGATATTGATATTGCTGTTGAGCAATACTAGCAACATAGGAAAATTTTAATATATTTTCAATTGTCATTTCTGATCTGGCTGGAACTTTGCACAGATGTTCCTATAGGCTAAACATATTATACTGCGGTATAATTTTTTTTTTGAGTCACGACCTAGGGGTAAGACACTATTGATATATTGCGAAATATTTCCAATATTCAATAATAAATAGTATTTACCGTTCCATTTTCGGACACCCCTCTATCATATCATAGCTCATTGTCGTTATATCAAGCGCTACATTATCGTTTGAGGTTGTCAATTGACAGATAAACGATAAATATCAAAATATATCAACCAATATCGTGTAATATTATCGAAATATTTTTCATAAAAATATAGTTGTCTAGCCCCTAGGTCACGACTAACTTTTGAAAAAAATTCAGTAAAATTGGTAAATGGTAATGGATGATTAAAAATATTCTAAAAGCCAGAACGGTTTTGGCTAAGTTGTAGATAAGATTTATTTCTTCAAAAAACAAAAAAAAATGACTGCAAATACGCCTCAGTTGAAGTCGTGTCGCATTCCAAACGTAATGTTCAAGCTATACGGAAATGTTGACTGTTTACACTTGCTAAAAACATATTTTTGTAATTTTCAACCTAAAGGACCACCTCGGAGAAAAATGAGGTAATCGTTTCAAAGAAAATAACGTCCTACGACGATATAGGCAATGATTTTATGCTATTGACTTCAATATCTCAATCGAATTTAATAATGGTTCAATATGTACAATAAGTTAGCCATCATGATAAAATTTTAAATGTCGACAATTTTTTATTTTTTTCTCTTTTTCGACTAAAATTTGCCTTGCCCAATTCTCAATTTTTGAAAAAAGAAGGTCAACTGCGTGAAATCAATGAGAATATTTTTCATGCGTGTCATCTTCATGGGTGCCATCAGGGAAAATAATTAAACTGGTAAACACAGGTTTTGTTCAAAATTGGAAAAAATGAAAGATTCTAGCTTTTCAACCATTCCTTTGAATTTTGATGCTCCTAGCAAAGATAACTTTTTCAGAGATTTAAATAAGTTTTCCCGTAAGCAACGAACGTAGAAGCGACGAACCCGGCGCGCAATTATTCTGCGGCGTTTTGACGCACTTCGACATTTATTAGGGGCCTCAAAATTTTAGGAACGACCATAGGAGTGCCTAGAACAAAACGCTGGCCAAAATAAGAAAAAAGTTTTTCTAGGCTTTTTGGTGCCGCTATATTATTTCTGCAGCTTGAATAAATGCTTAACGAAATGGAATCACTCGATTAAGTTTTAACTGCATTTACATATGCTGACAGTGCTGTAAACATTGACAAATTTTCAAGCTTCTTTTTTGGGAATCGAATCATTTATACTAACAACTTGTGCCAGGCGTCAAAAAAATGACATTTGATCAATATTTTGCAGTAAATGAGTTCTCTATGTTCAATTCCAGTAAACCGGTTGATAGAAATTCCGGCACTAAAAAATTATAACTACTCTTAGAAATTTTTCGATATTAGTGATTTTTCTGTATTTTCAAGCTTTTGCAATATCAAAAAAGGTAAAAATTCCGAAATTCGGAATCCTATCATATAATTTTCGTGGGAATGAAAGTTCATCACGAGCATATTCTCGTTAATTTCTCATCCGGAAACGTCCGGATTGACATTTGCGACCCGTTTGGAAAATTCTATTTTTAACAAATTTTGACGTTAAGAGCTTACGCGTACATGGGAAATAGAAAAAAATAAAATACCTGATGGGTCTCTGCCGTATGCTCCAAACAGAGTTTCAGCTCAACAATGATTCAATAAAATCAAATTCAGTTTCGCTTCACAATCAAATATTACCCAAAATATCGCTAAATAGCAGCGAAAATAATTTTGGCCTGGTTTTCACTCGAGTTACTCCTCTGTAGAACGGTTAAAAAAGCTATAATTTTTTCATTTTTCCAGTTAAAGTTTAGAGAAATTTTTCTTCGCTTCTGTCGACCAGTGCAGGACTATCAATTACCAATTGTCAATTGAAAACGACCGTGCTTGCTCTACTGATTTTGATGCTGTTAACGGACAATCTGCTGTTGCTATGCCATGCCAAGACGTGTCAAAATCGGCTAAAACATGAATTTGTATTAAACTGCTAAATGCTGTTTTTCCCTTCTATCTGTTCTTGAGATACGATGGTGGCCTAACAAGCCAGTCGTCGTAGAGCTAAAATTTTCGTGTTCTCACCTTTGGATGCAAAATTTCAGCTCAATTGGATATTTTCACGCTCGTACACTGAAATAATCTCACCTATTCATATTATATGGGAGTGTTATAAATTTGCACTATTAGAACTTCCAATCAAAACGTTGTGATCGGAAATGTGTCATGCATTCTTCATATGATCGTCTGATAGACTCTCATTACTACCAAGCTTTTAGAATAGATAAGAAAATCCTTTAAAAACTAAAAAACAAATAATTCATTAGACTCATTGGAAATGCCATAATTTATATCTTGGCATATAATAACAATTTCATAGGAAAATCTCATACATTTTGTGTTATTATCCTATAGAAATAACTTCACTAAAGGGACTGTTTCTTTCATATGATATGTACATTAAAACAAATTTAAGTGCTTTTTATAAAGGATACAAGAATTTATTATAAAAATAATATTTATTTTAAGAAATTGGTACTTGATTGTTGACTGTTAAACGGCAATCCTATAAATTAAAGCAAAGATGAATTACGTCGGTCAGTGGCAGTCACAACTTTCGAGAGATTTCACTACCGACTTCCTGACAAATGATTAATAAAAAAGAAATTACCGGTTCAACGTTGGCCACTTGATCCGAGCTCCAATGGTCTGTGCGTTGTTTGCCCTACGATTATATAAGTGCCAATTTCTTCGGTGTGATCTATAGTTGTGAATATCTACACTGAAACAAGTCGACATATATTCTCTATTAAATTTGTCCAATGAATTTAACGTACCAAAAGATCTCTTAATTTTATATGATTCCATTGGAAATCCATTTGTAAATTAAATGTGATACAACAATTTTAACGAATCGTACAATGGAATAATAATTATAGGATTTTCACATCCATTTTATTTGAAATTCATTTACGTCTAACATGTGCCGTAAAAATTTAAATTTAAAGCCAACATTGCGGAATACATTTCATAAAGTAGGTATATAAAACCATCATGTATCGAAACCAGCATATAAATCTTATTGATAAATCCATTAAAAAACACATATCGCCGTGACTTTTTGTCAGTTTAACTTGTGAAGTTTTGTTTTGACGTTTGGATTTGGTATCGAATAATCCAGATTGTTATTCAAAGTGGCTACACCACAAGAAGACGGCGTCTTATTGAGCGATTGGAAGTATATTTTCTTATCTCCAATGGGTAAGTTAATTTTTTTATTTCATTTGAGTTTAAACTTACATAGATATTCACAACTATAGATCACACCGAAGAAATTGGCACTTATATAATCGTAGGGCAAACAACGAACAGACCATTGGAGCTCGGATCAAGTGGCCAACGTTGAACCGGTAATTTCTTTTTTATTAATCATTTGTCAGGAAGTCGGTAGTGAAATCTCTCGAAAGTTGTGACTGCCACTGACCGACGTAATTCATCTTTGCTTTAATTTATAGGATTGCCGTTTAACAGTCAACAATCAAGTACCAATTTCCTAAAATAAATATAATTTTTATAATAAATTCTTGTATCCTTTATAAAAAGCACTTAAATTTGTTTTCATGTACATATCATATGAAAGAAACAGTCCCTTTAGTGAAGTTATTTCTATAGGATAATAACACGAAATGTATGAGATTTTCCTATGAAATTGTTATTATATGCCAAGATATAAATTATGGCATTTCCAATGAGTCTAATGAATTATTTGTTCTTTAGTTTTTAGAGGATTTTCTTATCTATTCTAAAAGCTTGGTAGTAATGAGAGTCTATCAGACGATCATATGAACAATGCATGACACATTTCCGATCACAACGTTTTGATTGGAAGTTCTAATAGTGCAAATTTATAACACTCCCATATAATATGAATAGGTGAGATTATTTCAGTGTATGTAAGTTTAAACTCAAATGAAATAAAGAAAAATAACTTACCCATTGGAGATAAGAAAATATCCTTACAATCGCTCAATAAGACGCCGTCTTCTTGTGGTGTTGCCACTTTGAATAACAATCTGGATTATTCGATACCAAATCCAAACGTCAAAACAAAACTTCACAAGTTAAACTGACAAAAAGTCGACATGTGTTTTTTAATGGATTTATCAATAAGATTTATATGTTGGTTTCGATACATGATGGTTTTATATACCTACTTTATGAAATGTATTCCGCAATATTGCCTTTAAATTTAAATTTTTACGGCACATGTTAGACGTAAATGAATTTCAAATAAAATGGATGTGAAAATCCGATAATTATTATTCCATTGTACGATTCGTTAAAATTGTTCTATCACATTTAATTTACAAATGGATTTCCAATGGAATCATATAAAATTAAGAGATCTTTTGGTACGTTAAATTCATTGGACAAATTTAATAGAGAATATATGTCGACTTGTTTTAGTGTAGTGATCAAAGGTTTATTTTTTTGACCGATGAAAAAATTCGAAGCTCAATTCGTTCCTATACATTCCATTGGCACCGTAATCGATCGGCTGCATCATGAAGAGTTGGTTATATGTGCAAGTTTATGCAAGTGTTAGCTTTGCAATTTCCCTATTCAATGTTTTACAGGGTGAGGGTCCTTAGATAACATTAGGAAATCTGGAAAGTGTTCATTAGTTGAGGAAAAAATATTTTTTTCTCATGAAACAATAAGTAACTCATCGGAAAACAGTATAAAACTACGCTTTAGCGGTTATTTTTTAAATTTTTAATTGACAGAGCAAAAACAGCTTTTTCCTTTGTGTTGGATTCGATTCTCTTTGCTTTAAATTGGAAATGCTCTCTAGTGTCTTTTATCTCTGCTTTTTTATACTGAGAGGCCTCCTGAATTGTTGAATTGTCATCACCGCTTTAGCTTTATCGGTTTATCAACGTTTTTCATATTTTAGCGTAATGTTGTTATGCAAATATTTATTTTAATTTCTTGAAAAATTCCACATGATTTTTGGAAAAAACTGTTCCCTTTTGAACGATTTATGCAAGACAACTTTTTTTTCAAGTTTTTAAGTCACTTTTTGGTCACTTTTTTAAAGCTTTGAAGTCACTTTTTGGTCACTTTTTTCGACATTTTGGTCACTAAAGTCACTTTTTCTTACCAGTTTGACCACTTTCAGCCCTGCATAAGTAATACAAACTATTTACAAATTGAAAAAATCATCATCAGCATCATCATCTTCCGCTGTGATCGCTTGAATCTCGTGTTGAATTGTTTCCAGAAAATTTGAAGTTCATTATACTTATCAGCAGGAAAAATATCTTTCGCTGCAATTTTCATTTCTTCTAGTAATTTTTGATGTTTCATTGTTTCATATATATGTTATCTTCCTTACCCGGTTTCTATGGTTAAAAGAGGACATTAAAATACATGTATAACACCATGAATTGACAACTTACTAGACATTGAATTAGGTGGTGCCGCCAAAGTTGAAGGCTCCATAATAAAATTCAACGAATTTATGAATTTGAAAACCAAGACACTGGAATGACACAACGTTCTAAATGAATAGGAAAAGATGCAAAGGGGGACGACAGTTCTTTGTTTTTTTTTCTCATAAAGCAAAATGTGTGCTTTACTTTTGTATGCCATCGAGTGCAAAGCAAAAGCAATCTTCAAACGGGCTATTGTTAGCCGGAGTTTGATGATAGGAATTTGCTGCTAGTATTTAACACTTCAATCAGTTTAGCGAATTTCATGATCATAAAAATCATGATCATGATCATTGAAAAGGGCTGAATTTTTTTAATATTGTTTGAAATTTGCAGAAAGTGATAAAGTTTGACATAATTAAAAGTTTCATAAAGATTTGTTTACTATTTTCTTATTTAACACTTATTTTATAGCTTTTAATTGATAAATTTAGTAATTTTTGCCCAAATTTTTGTTTTATTCTTACGGATTGAGTTCGATATCATAAATTTTCATTAATGGGGTATCATGGTTATGATTAAAATTAATCCTGGATGAAATTTCAACCTCAAAAAATAAAAAGGAAAAACACAACTATCGCTTTTTTCACTAAAGTGACAATTTGCGCAGTTTTGCGCAGCAGCGGACAGTATGCATTTGAAAGCTCACGTATTTACCTGAATTTTGAATGTAGTCACAACCGTGGCAAACTGCGGCAACTAAACTTTTAAGCTACTTTTTTACAAAAAATCACGTTTTGTAAATTTTTTTCTAGTGTCAGGCCTATTATGACCAAATTTTACAATATCTAATGAAAAGGGTTTGTTTTGCACAATATTTACAACAACTTTTTCTTTGACGTCAAAAAAATCCAAGTTATCATTGAAGCTACAGAGCGTTTCAAAGTAATGCACTTTTTTGCAAAAAAAAGACAAAAAACGTCAGTTCGCCAAGCTTTGAAAAGTCATAAAAAATTCAGATTTCATGATATTGCGCCCAAATTTTGGATTTAGACACTTGAATGTTATAGCAATAAAGGAAAAATATTATGAAACAGCTAACGAAAAAAAAAATTTTTTGGCTGATGGTCAGCGATTCCCCACTGTGCCGTGACTTGTCAGCCAATTCCTCCGGACTAGTCTTTCTTGGTTAAGTATTCGAGGACACTTATTTTAGAAAGATTGGTCTTGTGATCGCCGTGGGATGGCTGATAAGCAATCATTTTTACACCGAAGGCACTTCAAACTTCAAAGAAATCATAAATTGGGCGACACTGAAAATAATTCGTAGGGCTGCGAAGTTGTGTACAAATGGAGTCGAGTGGTTGTTCGGGAACGTTCGTGTTTTTTGAACGTAATGTAATGATGTTTTATTTAGCCAAAACACATACCTTCTATCGGTATAGTGTTTTTGAAGAAATTGATTCAAAATTTTGTTCAAATATTCGTTCTGGCATACATATTGATTAATAGCCAAACCACGGCTTAACCCATGATTTAGACAGAAAGTCGTGTTTTGTCCACTACTTAAGCAGGTCTTCCACTACCTTTCTGGAGGCTTATTGTTGTGGTTTGCAGGAAATTATACACAGTCGAATCTAGGAGATTTTTATCTTCAAAATGGTTTACCGTGAACTTTTTGCCAAAATTTTTGTGCAGTTTAGTTAGGACTGTATAATGCGCTTGCGAAAAGCTTCCTACTCCGAAACCATTCAGAACATGCATGAGTGCATGTATAAACAAAGCCAAAAATACTGGCATGAAGAGGAGAGAGAGCCTCAAAAAATCTCCAAAATTTTAGTTATCACCCGTTATAAGAATCAGGAACAAGAAACAGTGGACTCAAAATTGTGACACATTTTTTGCAAGCATAAATTAGTGTTGGATGATGATGGACGCAAGGACAAAAAAAATGATTTAAAAACCATACCAGAACTTTTATTTTTTTAGTGAAGGAGATGATGTCGAGAAGGTAGACACATCAAATTTTTAAGCAGTTCCTCGCATCAATAAATATGGTTTTTCATGTGTACTAAAAAGGTTGTTTTTGCCACTCATTTGTCAACATAATCTTAGATAAATTCATTCAGTAGTATCAAATTGATTTGACTATCAACAAAGGTGTGCGGTCCCCGTGGTTCTGTGGTTAGCGATGTCGGTCGGCTTGCTCTCCCACACGATTGTGATATCGGGTTCGATTCCCGATCAGGTCAAGGATCTTTTCGAGCTGGAAATTTTCTCAACTTTGCACTGGAGCACGGTGTATCGTTGTGCTTATCCTACAACATGCAAAATGTGCCGAAAACAATATCGATAACGAATTCTCTCAACTAATCTAGTTGGTCGAGACCGCAGGCTAGCGTGCGATATTGTTGTTGTTATTAACAAAGCTGTACTTGAATTTTTCAAATATGCTCATATCTGGAGCACAGAGACCTCGAAAATTCATATGGCATAGATCAATTCAATCACTACCCAAGTAACAATTTAAGTCGTATTGCATTCTTTTAGCGGTTTTCATGACCAATTTCGCAAAATTGCTGTTAAAACTAAAAATACTATCAGAATCCTCCTGATAACCGCTATAAGTTTGCCAAGCCAAGCTTATTGAATCAATTATAAGAATGGCAATAAAACTACTTTGAAACCACATGGAAAGAGTACCGCATACTGTAAGCAGCTGGCATTACCTCCTAAAGAGCGCAATAAGTTTGGTTGCATTATTGTGCGCTCTGCCACAATAAGTCCAAATCAACTTTTCATTGCTTGACAGCAACCGTAATAGGTTGATTTGTTGTGCCGTTCCTGCACACACACCAGAACATCACGCTACTTTTTTTAATAAGGAAATCTCTCGTCGCGGGAGAAATGTTTTACCTGTGTTGGTTATCATCGTGCAATCGATTTTATTTGATGGTGATTTTGTAGAAAGATAAGGAATAAGGAGGGGTTTTTGGTAGGTTTTGTAGCTCTCAAGCATATGCGCATGAAATTTCGTCGTACATTTTGAGATCATAGGCGCTTAAAATTTATGCGCCATCAAAATAGTACTGGCTTACAAAAATGATCTCATTGTTAGCAAAAATGAATTGGAATGTTTCAGCTCAGTTTTTCAGAAAAAAATCTAGCCGTGTTCTTCAATACAGAGATAGATAAAAATCAACTTAGGATATTCAATTAATTTGTTAGTCAGACGACGATTCGATTTTCGTTTCAAGATTATAAAAAATTTCAAAAATATCAATATGGCGCGGTTGGTAATTAGTTGGCATTAATCGTAGCCGCAATAAGCCTAGTTCAATGATATATATGTTGTAAGGTGCGGCAAAGGTTGGATGCCTGTATTATTAGAGAAAAATATGGTAAATCCCTGGGGCCTAGACAACTTTATTTTTATGAAAAATCTGACATCACACCGACGATAATGAGGAAACAACAAACTTTGATATAAATAGAGAGGTGCACGAAAAAGGCAACGTTACATACTTAGTTTAATTGAATATTGAATATATTTCGAAATATATCAATAGTGTCTTGCCCCTACCTTATTTTTAAGGACGCATAATTGCAATGTTTACAAATGCGCTGCAAGATGCTCTAAAGCATTTTACACACATCTGACGGAGACTGCGACAGAATTCTGCATCACACTAAACCAAGTCAGCCGCTTTTGTCTCACCTTTATGTATATCATTGCCTGCATATATTTGTTGACAAGTTTGACAGGTTAAAACTGGGCATTTGAATGACCGCAATAAAACTGGTTTCTATGTTATATGACAGCAAGCTGGAGTGGTTTTATGGGACAATAGATAGTAATAATAAAACCAATAATAAAGCAAAATCGCATTGACTCTTGCCGGTTTTATTGGAAGTTTTATTAAAGTTTTATTGACAGCTATCAGTGTTCATTACGACTGGCTATTTTTGGCAACGGGTTTAACCGCCATAAAATCGTTGGTAATATTCATTGCTGTGATAAAACCGTTAGAAAACCAAGTAGCTATAGATTTGTTACTTGGGTATGCAAAGCTACACTTATATCATCACACGAAATAACTGTATTATTTTTATTTACATAAGCAATATAGTTTGATTGCCATATGAGTTTACAAAAAAATCTATGAAAAGGCCCAATAGACAAACAGTCGGTTATCACGAATATCCACGCCAATGATGTTATGTCGCTATCTGTCGCACTATTGATTACATTACTCAGTACCTAAACCGTCGAGCGAAGGCTTGTATTGTGAAGTTTCAAAGGTAAAACCTCTGGTAATCTGCCTATAACCCACGCAGATTAATAAAAACGTATGCCTTTGCCACCAGTTGTATCCACATTGGATACTGCCGCTAACATCCAACTTGCTCATCGACACTCGGTAGCTGATGTGTGAAACGAACTAATCGAAATTGCCACCCTACAAAACGTCCGGACGGCTAGACGAACCAAAAAAAATTCCATAAATGTAAATACAAGCGTTACCGCCCACGCAAATCCCAATTGACGATGATGGCCCACACACACATCGTAGTAAAACCCGAAATCCGTTCCAAGCACGAATAGATTCGATGCGAAAACATGAGACAAGAATGGTGAATACACTGGAAACACCTTTTTCGCTGGAAAAGCGTTGAAAAAATACATAATGCATACGTGTTAATTCTAAAACATGTGTGAATAACCATGCTTTTGTAAGTTTGCCGGTAATGTCTTTAGAAACTTAAAGAAAAGTTGAGTTTTTTTATACCTAAACTTGTCGAAAAAGTAGAATGTTTTTCATGAAAATAAAATTCAGAAGAATAATCATACATAAAAAAGCATGAACAAATGAGCATACAATTCAAAATCTGTTTAAAAAATCTAGATAAATTCCGAGCTAACCGTAAAAGGTGACTCAGTGTACAGTGTATTGCTGTTTAGCGGAGAATCGACGAACGTTTTTTGAAAAGGACACTGTAGATCAAACCCAAAACTGATGAACTTGGGGCTGACGGTTATGAAAAATGTTCGCCTTTTCTGCAGTATTGTAACGCGGGTGGGTTGCGGCACCCCTCGACAGCAGACATACGGAAGCCATATAAACACGGCTGGCTGGTTGACTGACTGATGGCGTGGCGAATGGCCTTTTCCAACGTCACGTGGTTATGTGTTCATTTCCTGCGGCTTTGATGAACGTGTGGGCGAGAGCAGGACTTGCTGTATCGCGTGGGACGGCCTGTGGAGATGCTATACAGTCGTGTTTGAACGATTTTGTAATAACACATCGTGCTTTGTATAGAACAGTGGACGGAATCACGTTGATGTGCATATGGGCGGCACGGATTACAAAAATCGGCGAGACATGGTCAACCGGAAAAACGAGTCAAGTTCAACAGCGAATAGCGTCTTTTGACCCTTCCGTTATGACAGAGCTGAAAGGACAGAAGAAAATATGACATTTAAAATTTGCTTGTATGAAATATAAAGTTTTGTCACGTTCCACGAATACTCAATAAAATTATTAGAATATCATCAGATGGTTAATGTCAGTAAAAATATAGGATTTCATGTATAAGGTTTAATTACTGAAATTGCCACTTCATTTACCTAATTTTGATTTGATTTACAATAGTAACAACATCGGCAAATTCGTTCAATTTATCGTCATTTCGGATTGCCATTTGCCAATGATTCTGCTTCTCTGGTTATTTCGGGCAGAATTCCCAGCCATTTTTGCAGTTCTCAAGTGCTCCTTAACGGCTGCCAGATATACGGGTGAGACCCGGCGCAAGATGACCGGTACTACTTTACCTTTTCTACTTAAGCGCTCGAACCCTGACCACTTTTTCCATGGTTGTACTTCTTGATTTTCGAATTCAGGCAACTAACTCCTCCAGATAGACGAAGTCCTACGTCAATAATATGAAAAGTTCCAAAAAACATACGAAAAGTGTCCGTTACGTTGTGCTGAAATCATTACAACAACAAATCAGTGCTTACCTAGAGGTGTCGCTACTTTCTACAACCATTTATCGCATAAAGTCATTCAAACGAATCATCCACACGTTCACACATCGTACCTTAAACCTGCTTCAAAAAGTGATCTCAATGTCAAGGAACACTCGTTTCTTACCTACTTTATTTTTCTCAGCTTTCCAATGGTGTCATCCAATTTTAAATCGGTGGTTGCAAACTTGCCTAAAAATACGGATTTCTACTAATATCCAAGATGGCAGCCAATTTTTCCTACTTCAAATGAAAGTTCTATCATTCCTTTTTGAAACGACGTGCTTTTTTTCAAAAAAATGCGAATATCTCATCATGTATTCTCAATAGCAACATCCAATTTTCCTGAAAATCGATTCAGTTTACACAAAGTTATAACAATTTTACGTTTTTAGCAGTTTTTGGACATCAAGTTTTGACATGCTTTTTTACCCCATTTACTCCTGTTTAAAAAATCAGATGTTATGCAAAACATTGTACTATTATATAGATAAGCAAACCCTGAAAGTTTCAGTCCGATCGGAGAACCTCGGTACAGCCTCCCTTGTAAAGGTGGTTGCGGTTCTCGCGGACTGGCTTCTTAAAGTGAGACAATATAAAAAAAGAAATTATCAAATTGTGTAATGAAATACATTCACGATGAATGTTTTTTATTAGGCAAACAAGCACAATCACATTCACAGAATACTCAGAGACAGCAACCCTTTCAAGGAACTATACGCTTTCCTGGAGATGAAAAAGTTAAAAAAGGACGGTGTTGTTCATATGTTAATATGTAAATAATTGCTTCAACGATGTGATCTTGCTCTATTTTTCTTATGGGGGCATTTTACTTATTCATACTTATTTCGTATTTCTACCGATATCGGTGTCCAAGGACATTGATTTTTCCTTCGGCATCCAACAGCTGCTGCGCAGCACCACTTTCAGGCTGCAACCCATTGTGAAGCCACTCGAGTATACGCATTCGGTCCAAGTGGAACGGAAGTTGTGTTTTTTCTCATCATTCACGGTTCGGAGATCCTTAGCGTATTTCCTAGCCCCGGAACGAAACCGCGTAGAGCGGAAACCATAAAGTATGGTAGGAATTGAGGTTAGAATGTGAACGTTTTGCTTGTCTTGCAACTATGCGTTTGCTTCAAAGTGAACATACCAGCTCACTACCATCCTATTTAATCAGGTCTTGCTGCTTTTGTGCTTTCATTGTGAGAGCAAACTATGGTTTTCTTTTCTTTTTTCTCAATATCGCCATGAAAAAGCCTGTACTTTTTCTCAGACATGCACCTGAACGTGTAGCTTGAACTGTTAAGTTCGGTACTCTACTGGATGGCCTGAAGATGCTGGTTCTGAAAAGTGAAAATATAATTCTTTTTAAACTAGAGCATGCCAACTAATAAACCTATTGTGATTATCTCTAGTCTCACCTTTTTTGGAGTCCTTTTCTGCTGTCACCCAACGGATGATCCTATTATTCGATTTCAAAGCCTAAACAAAGTCGAAGCAGAATGTTGTCTAAACAGTAACGTTAAATTCTAACTGCTGCTTTGCGTTTAACAGTGTTTCCGACTATCTGCTGCCTATGCCAGCGGTGATTGTGTTTCTGATGAAATCGACCGCAACGACGCCGGTAGAATAAATTAACACCGTACTTGTTCAGACCTTCCGGGCGTATCCGCTTCTACCAATGGGGAAAACTGTGCCGTCGCACCAAACTGTGACTAATCGATCTGCAGCAGTGAAGCTCCGCCTCATGACTTCCATTATCGAACCATCGCACATAATCGCCTCACGCCGAACGAATAACTCCTTTAAAATCACTCGGTCTTTTTTTTTTCATACCGTATCAATTATGACTGCAAAATCACACCCCCTCTCCCTTTTTATATGCACTGATAGCTATTTGACTGCTTATTCTTAGCTGGTGGCTCAGTAAACAGTGTCTTCTTTTACATACCCAAGTAGTCATTAAATCAAGTTTCTCCTACGTCATTAATAAAACGCGAACAACACACAAATCATCCTCAATATATGGTGCCGTAAGAGAGAATAAAAATGAGACGTATGGACTAGCAGTTGCAAGCACACTCCACCGGCAAAAAGGGGCCACTTCCGGCGTGAAGTGCGTACGTATACGAAAGCCAGAGTACCCATCGTTCGTTGTTAGTTAATATCTTGTGACATTTTGCAAACTGCTGCAAAATGCCACTCGTAGCGGACAGGTTTCTACAACATCCCAAAGGAATGACTATAAATTGTGCTATCCACAGCAATTTCGCGACCCCCTGATGGGCCCCCAACAGGGTGTAGTAGCTCTGAGAGCCCCGGAATGACGGATTCATGAAATGCGATTATGAAGTAACGGTGCGATGACCATCCGGAAGTATTGCATTTACATATACGATATACGTATGCAAGACTGTAGGTACGAGCCGTTCCGGCGGCAGCATGGAGGCATTCCGGCAACGATTGCGTCATATGGAGTGGCCACTGTATATAGGTCAGAGGATGAATAATGGATGTTCTAATTGTGCCATAAACAGCCGCTTCTGTTTTTTTGCTTTTTAAGCCATAACAACGAGTATCGAATAACCGGTTGGAAAGCGCAAACTAGTTCAGCAGTACGCATCAGTCGCCTGAGAGCATTGTCGACAATGCTTGTAACAGAGTTGGCGTTCAGGTATTGGCTTTAGCTCTATTTCTGATGCTAACCCCTTTAACTTTTTTATTTGAATTCTCGGTACTTAATATTAACATTCTATTTTTCTAAGTTGAGAGGGTTTTGTTTGAAGCGTAGGTTTTTCATAATAAATGTTCAGGTTATTATTTTTCGTGTCCAATCCACAAATGGTGACTATTGGGAAATGGTAATATTTGTTTGCTTTCGCAAATAAAGCTAATCGTTCGTAGGAATTAAAAACTAGTTTAAAAAAAAATGAATTCTCGCTGCTTCGCTTTTATAAGGTACGAATATCTCTTTCATTGCTCTGCGATTAATATCGACGATATCAATATCATCCACTAAAGCAAGGAGCATATGAGGCTTCAAGAAAATGGTATCGCTTCTTTGCACAATAGCTCTCCGTACTACATCCTCCTAGGCAATACCTAACAACAGGATCAAAACCCTGACATTTTGCTTTAGACCGTCTACCGTCACGAACGGTCCGCGTTATGCCTGCTATAACGCGTGAAGAAAAAGCGTCAACGGTGGCACGAATCAGCTTAATCAGTTTTGTATCTAAGGATAATCTGCTATAACTTGTTACGCTTGACTGAATCGTGTGCCGCCTTGAAGTCTATAAACGGATGATGAGTCTGAGAAATTAATTTCTCTGAACATGTCAAGAATTTGACTCAACGTAATATTTAGTCCATTGTAGATCTCCCAGATGGTCTCGAGGTACGATGCTGGCCTAACAAGCCAGTCGTCGTAGGTTCGAGTCTCGGCTAGGGTTTAGGAGGATCAGAAGCAGAATTAAGAAGTGTTATGATCGAGATTTATTGCAATCGAGTTGGTGATCCTATTTATAGACTGGGAAATAAATCCTTTCAACCAGTCTGCTAATAATATATCTTCGGCCCAAACTTTTAACATGAGCCGATGGATTGCCCTCAACAGCTGCTCATTCTTGGCTTTGGAAAGTTCAACTGGAAAATCGTCCATGGAGAATCCAAAGCTTGTCCATACTTTTTTAATTCTCTCCTGTTTCTGTTGACGGCTCTATCTTCTTCGTCGTTCAACAGAATCTCGAAATATTGTTTCCGACGCATGGCCATCACAAAGGTTATTAGGTTCCCTTGACATAGTCCGGTTTCTGATTGCGTTTGCTACTTTATAGAAGCTTATCTCCGCCACCGCCAGGCTTACCTGATCTACAGAAAATTTTCGTAGATCTAAGGATTTGTTTCACTTTACGTTTGATGACGAGCTTAAGACGTTTCTCAAAAAAAATCGCACGCGGCCTTATAGTACTCGGCTTTGATTTTTACGTTTTGTTCGATAAACACTATAGGGAGCTGATAACGTCTGAATTCAGCCCCCAAACCATCACCGACACGGTGTTCTGGAACCATGGGATATTTATGTGGGACGGAGAATGCTGGTCAACATCGTGTTTGGCTCTGTCCAGCTACTTCTTAGTTGTAGCCTCCATTACGTCGTGGACTTTGCCTTTCTTATACGGATCGTATCCCAGGTCTTTCGTCATCTGTTGATCTGTTCTCCTTGTATGACACACCGACGGAACTCACGTTCACCCGTCTTCTGGCTTCACTTTTCGTACTCTTTTAAGATACTCTCGTGTGCCGGTTCGAGTAGAGTTCTAATGCTTCTAATTCTAACGTTCAAATTACCAAGTTTTCAATTATTGTCCCTTTTCGTTCGACTGGATCGATACCGATTGTTCCGATTCAAAATATTTTTGATTTTTCGTAGTAGAATACTTTCGGCATACTGTTCTGCTGAGACGGCGATGCCTAATCTCGCGACGGGGATGCCATCATATATTAAATTAATATATTAATCATCTCATAGTTCAGCCGTCCGGTACAGCTCAGTAGCTGCTTGAGTCACCCCTAACATGAGGCATAAATCCTCCGACAAGCTGCCAACTTATCTGGTTACTCGTATCCCAGTCGGTACCACGTGAGGCAGAGATAGGAGTTGCTGGGTAGTATGCTTTAGAAGATAACTTGTCATTTGGAATCTGGGAAATACACTTCAATGCGAGAACAACAAAGCAGAACTATGCTTTTTAATGTGTCGCTCATGGCAGTATCATCTCCAGGTTGTCTGGCAAGAGCCAACAATGAGTAGAAAATATCGTTATAGCATTTGCATCCGAACGCTGTTGCGCAAAACCAAGTTCATGTTTGCGGTGTGCCATAGTCAATCTTACTGCTAACCAGTAATGCCAAAAACTTTATTGAAATTATTATTGTTCTTTTAAACTTCCAAGGAAATGGTGCGTATTACTAAAACATGTTTTTTATTGGTTATTGGGCATGATTTGCGTGAAAAATATTGTGTTGTTTCGCTAGGAAACTAGGAACAATAATTACAGAACAAAAAAACGTCGATATAAGTTCTAGTAGTTACTACACAAGACTATGATACTCAAACCAAAAATGTTTCAAGAGACTAACAACGATGGTAAAAACCGTTCCTTCCCTAACATTTCCCACGATATCGTTTTCATTCCTTATAGAGACGGAATGTAATAAAAGCGAAGGCTTCCCTACTAAACGATGGAACCAAGCACTATCATCTTTCCGAACTGCTCTGCATTCTTCTGCCTCAGTAGTATAAACGGCACATGCCAACGGGCGTACTCAGCATAGCAAACTCGCAAACTCCTATAAAATCCTTGAAAATTTACTTCTGATCTCTTTGAATGCTATATCCTACAGCCAGAGGTTGTACTACTATCGCACACAGTGACTATCGGCTTTATTCGTGTTAGTAACGGACCATCCACAAACCGTAAATGTGTGTACAATATCCCATAGGAAAATGAGAGGAAATTCGGGTTAACTGCAAAGAACCATTTTTGCATTGGCACATTCTTGTGCAACAATTATTTTTGCAAATAATAATTCGTGTTCAAAGCCAATCCAAACCAGTGTGTTTGGTCAGTTTTATGAACGTTCTATTTCGGCAGTAGGATATCATATTGATTTTATTCGTCTTTGCAATCAACACGACAAGAGACCTATGCCAATATGCTTCAAGCCAAGCAGCGAATGCTGACGATAAAAGCGAGCCGTGGAGCTAAAAATAGCGCCTTACAACTTGCATTTGAAGCAATGTACCAGCTACACTCCCCCGCTCTTTCCCTGTGGGTTCACGTCACGGAACCGGAAATTTGTCATTTCCGAGAGGAGTAGATTTCTGATGCCTACTAGTGCTGAACGTCGGTCAGTCGGTACAATTGTGCCGAACTATGTATGAAACACTAATGAAGCACAATGTGGCACTCAATCAACGATGAAACAATAGGGTACAGTGCTGGCAGGTGCAACCAGGCGGAAGGGGTAGTACAGACTCGAGTTTGCCCGTTTGGATTTCGTGCAGTTTCGGTTCGTTTTAAGTTCACTTCCGATGGAGAGTGATAATGATCATAGGAAAACCGTGACGCGACACAGCAGTCGTGATATGCAGTACCGTAGTGAATTTTTATTATGTAAGGAAGTGACCAATAGGCTGTCCCAAAAAAAATAGATGTTCAAAAAGTCAAGACCTAAATTGAAAGATAATGTTATTTATAGCATTTATGTAGAACATTTCGACTTTCTAAAAAATCGTGGCTTTAAAGAGATTGTCTGAATTGCAAACCAGTGAAAATTGAACTAAAAATGAATTGGAAAAGTAGGTACTAACCAACCACAAGCTCGTTATCTGTTCGAGATGTTCATTCTGAAACCATGTGGTAAGACGTTTTTACAAGTTATGCCATTTTCCCAGTTTTGCATGCAGATGCAAATGCAAAGGGAATCAATTTCGTATGTAATACGAATGTACGAAAAATGAACCTCGTTTCGTATTAGCAACCATATTAGTGTATCGTGGTCCGGCTTAGAAAAAATATAACCAAATTCTTCTCGTGTCTGAGGAAAGCAGATAGCAGAAGATGCCGCGTACTCTTAGCCACGCAAAAGTTAAATACGCTATTGCGTGTTGCATATTGCGGCTGTGCGGCTGAGGAATAGAATGAGTTAACTTTTAGTCAATGAAGTTGCAGTAAAGTCGAATTAACCGTCTTTGTCAAGGTGTTCCTATGATCTGAATTAGGTGTTAGAAATTTCCTGAAGCGAATCCAGCAGAATATGTTGAATTTTTGATTGAAATCGGATTAGTTTTGTATATGCTGTTTATGCACAGTATAATCGATACACTACTGCGTGTCGTAATGGAAGTCTTCGTAGACTTAAATGAAGTTTTTTCGTGAGCGGCTTTAACACACTTATGTCTTTGCTAGGAGCACCAAAATGCAAAGCTTTTTAACAAGTAATAAACTTTAATTTTTCTAGTTTGAGCTAAAGTAAAACCTGTGTTGACAACTGTAATTTTCAATATTACAATAGTTTGCGCAGTCTAATTACCATTTTCACAAAGACGTATTTAGTTCCGACACGATTAGATATTGATTGCTACTAACGAGTGTATCGAAAAGTAGTCAAGTAGTAGTTATTTATATGTTCTAAATAAACTTGGTTGGAATTCATTGTCTCTTCCTTCTTACGATTCGCGTTGCATGCTTAGTAATAATATAAAAATACTTGAAAACAGAAGGGAAATTGCTTTGGTCAGCACTGTTAACGATTTAGTTTCAAAACGCATATGTTTGGAATATTTGCGAGAGAAACTCAACTTCTATGCTCCTTCACGCTTATCTCAGAACGCGAAAAATCATTATATGTATGGAGTTTTCATAGAATAGAATATGCTATGAGCGGGCAAGTTAATACACTTCCCAATGAAATGTGAAGGCTTAGTCGTCCTCGAGCAGCATCCCGGTTAGCTTTGCTTTTTGCGTTTAAGGTGAAACGGGACGACATCCAAGCATTATTCAATCATTGTTAACAGTTCATAGTTACCGTGGAATGGAGTGAAATTGATCACCTGAAAATTCGTGATAAAAATAATAATCAAAAGACACTGATCGTACAACACTAGGCGATGTTTACCGTGTCCTAAAATGCGACTTTTGCAAGGTTCACATATCTGTACATATTTTCGAAAAATTCTTCTGACTCAGTCAAAACTTAATCAAATTTGATCAAACAAGTTTCCGAATAACAAAAGAAAAATATTCAACTTACTAAGTAATCTTAATTAAGGGTTAATTACGTTAGAATTGGAGAAGTAAGTAAAGTTTGATGAAAGCTCATAAAATATAATTTTCAACAATGATTATTCATTACCATTAAAGTGATACTGATGAATTCGCAGGAAACCGCAAAGATTTCATGTTAAGAGCTAGTTTTTGAGCTTTAACAATAAACCGAATTGAAATCGATCTAACGATGATCAAATGAGAGCAAATTTAGCAAACTGCAGCTCGTGCATCAAAATAAAAAAATAAACCTGAAATATCGTTATTTTTTTTTTTTCAAACTAGCTGTGATTGATACTTTTCAGTTCAGCAACATCATTTATCATGAACATATTGAAAAAAGTACATTTCCAATAGAATGTATGGATTTCAAGGGTGATCAATTTCACTCCGATTTATCGGATAGTATCTTATACAGTTCTCGAATTTATTTCATGAAGTAGACGATAGAAATTTCACCAATAGCCATAAAGGTTCTTTGAAGCACATACCAGTACTTGTTTTAAATATAAACTATTTTGGGAAAAATGTACATGTAGCTAGTTAATTGGAAAATATTAAAAAAATGGATCAATTTCACCCCGTTCCATGATACCAAATTTTTCATATTTTTGATGCCATGAAATTCAACAGAATCACAACAATTCGAACATTTCTATATGCTAGCGCAGTCTGCTGCTGGTAGTGCTTACACCACGGCACAGTGGGGAATCGCTGGCCATCAGCCAAAAAAATTTTTTTTCGTTAGCTGTTTCATAATATTTTTCCTTTATTGCTATAACATTCAAGTGCCTAAATCCAGAATTTGGGCGCAATATCATGAAATCTGAATTTTTTATGAGTTTTCGAAGCTTGGCGAACTGACTTGTTTTGTCATTTTTTTGAAAAAAAGTACATTACTTTGAAACGCTCTGTAGCTTCAATGATAGCTTGGATTTTTTTGACGTCAAAGAAAAAGTTGTTGTAAATATTGTGCAAAACAAACCCTTTTCATTAGTTATTGTAAAATTTGGTTATAATAGGCCTGACACTAGAAAAAAATAAAAAAAAAACGTGATTTTTTGTAGAAAAGTAGCTTAAAAGTTTAGTTGCCGCAGTTTGCCACGGTTGTGACTACATTTAAAATTTAGGTAAAAACGTAAGCTTTCAAATGCATACTATCCGCTGCTGCGCAAAACTGCGCAAATTGTCACTTTAGTGAAAAAAGCGATAGTTGTTTTTTTCCTTTTTATTTTTTGAGGTTGAAATTTCATCCAGGATTAACTTTAGTCATAACCATGATACCCCATTAATGGAAATTTATGATATCGAACTCAATTCGTAAGAATAAAATAAATATTTGGGCAAAAATTACAAAATTTATCAATTAAAAGTTATAAAATAAGTGTTAAATAAGAAAATAGTGAACAAATCTTTATGAAACTTTTAATTATGTCAAACTTTTCACTTTCTGCAAGTTTAAAACAATATTAAAAACATTCAGCCCTTTTCAATTTATGATCATGAAATTCGCTAAACTGATTGAAGTGTCAAATACTAGCAGCAAATTAATACCATCAAACTCCGGCTAACAATAGCCCGTTTGAAAATTGCTTTTGCTTCGCACTCGTTTGCATACAAAAGTAAAGTACACATTTTGCTTTATGAGAAAAGAACAAAAAACAGTCGTCGCCCTCCGCATCTTTTCGTATTCATTTAGAACGTTGTGTCATTCTAGTGTCTTGGTTTTCAAATTCATAATTTCGTTGAATTTTATTATGGAGCCTTCAACTTCAGTGGCACCACCTAATTCAATGTCTAGTAAGTTGTCAATTCATGGTGTTATACATGTATTCAAATGTCCTCTTGCAACCATAGAAACCGGATTAGGAAGATAACATATATATGAAACAATAAAACATCGAAAATTACTAGAAGAAATGAAAATTGCAGCGAAAGACATTTTTCCTGCTGATAAGTATAATGAACTTCAAATTTTCTGGAAACAATTCAACACGAGATTTAAGCGATCACAGCGGAAGATGATGATGCTGATGATGATTTTTTCAATTTGTAATTAGTTTGTATTACTTATGTTGTTTTAGTTTACTAAAACAAAAAAAAAAAAAAAATATATATATATATATATATATATATATATATATATATATATATATATATATATATATATATATATATATATATATATATATATATATTTATATATATATAGGCAAAATTTGTTTAATTCGAGGGGTCGTCCATAAATTACGTATTTTTCAATGGGGAGGACGCCCGGTGGCACTACTTGTGGTCAAAGATCATATAATTCTATAAAAAAAAGGAAAAAAGTGCCAAAAAAATGATAAAAATTGGATTTCGTGCTTTATGGACGGCCCCAAACAAAAAATGGATGCCTAATTCGTGTTAAGCGCCCCAAAATTATGTAAATACCAAGTTTTTGTCGCATTTATCGACACTTTTTTGCTTGGCCAGCCTTTGTATGGAGTCGCCCCACTGTGCACGGGCGCAAAATTTAACACACGCAGTTGACTTGAACTTAGAAAAAAGCAAAAACCGAAACTTTCCGGAGCGCTACACTTTAGAAGCAAGTTTTAGCCTATTTCGGCTGAATGTCCGCGGAAATTAGTTTGATCGCGCTGTTTATTAGTGTAAAGAGAAAAGTATACTTAGTTTGAGTGGATACGCGACTCTTACGTGCCGGTATTTGTGGAAATTTTTTAGTCGCTACCGGCGCGAATATATAAACAACACCGAGAGAGAAAAATAGTGATGTGATAAATAGTAAGATTGAAACGTTTTCAAGGTTTTACGGTGAAACCAAATTTGCAAACTGACCAAGTTAGGTGCTCTGATGCTGGTCCAGTTGAAAAATTTAGTTTAGTTTAGTTGAAAAATTAATGATATTGCATGAGGCATTCCTGAAATGCGGTAGTATGCAGGAGGAAGCCATCGGTCCTCCCATGCTTGGATTCCGTTCCGTTTCACGTTAAACAACGCAAAAAGTAAAGTAAAGTGCGTGTTTTTTCACCCAGTTCGCAAGCAGCGGTCCGTCAATCATTTATGGAAAATCGGTTACGAAAATGACATGCCATCGATTCTAAAAAGCTTTTGCGTAGCTACATCCAAAAGTATCACGACTAGAAACGCCTTACCACAGATAAAAGCATGATGTTACATTTTATCACATCAAGTCAGATGATAGAGACTCCTCCTCTTTCGCGTTTAGATCCAAAGTAGGTACGAGGCTTAACAAAAAAAACCCGTTGATGAAGTGTAACCCATTATTGTGAGCTTCTCGTTGCGCGTGAACAGCACCATTTTGCCGCGCCACCGTCATTTTCCTAGCCGTCTCATTTCGCATCACGCGCGTACGAAAACAGCAAGAAACCGCTCGGACGGCAAGGACGAATGCTAAAACACTGTCTGATGAAGGAAAATTTGCGGTTTACTGGAAACTGTCATGTTCATGTTCGCTGGTTTTAATAAGCACTTGTTAGTTGTTTTTTCTTGTCTTGTCCCCATGCGCGATTCAGGGTGCTTTGATGTTAGATTGCTGTTTTGTTGTTTTGCTTGTGGTTTGTGGTTTTTTTTATTTCGTACAAGAATTTGAGTGGTGGGAGAGAGGTGATACCTTCCAGTTTGTGTGCTACCGAAATGGCCAGCAGAACTAAGCACATTAGTTAAGCTTTCGAATTACTAGAAACGCATGCACCCACAATTGTCAAATGTTCAACTTAGCTGTTAATGAATTTGCGCTCGAATTTATAAAGTTCAGGTTAATTGCGATTCTCTTAGCGAGCATCATTCAACAATTAATTGAATATTTGCCCAGCTCTTGACTAGCCAATGTATGGTTTCATTTCCAAAATGAAAAAAGGCATGCACATTAATGTGCGTCCTGCAGTAATGGTGGAAGCACTCGATAACAGGGTAATATCACTCGACTCCATTTCTCCCGTCATTTCGGAAAGGAACGGCCAATGTTCCCGTGACGAAATAAACCGCACACATTCCACTATTTCCAAATTCAGCCTTCAGGTTTTTTTAGTGTAAAAGTTTGATTGGATTCTGATTATCATAAAATTTTCATCAATCATTGTACAGTGCTGTTTCGTTTTTATCATGGTCAAAAAACATCTTGCCGTGAATCCAACAAAACTGTGGACTTGGGAAAACGATAAAAATCATTATTTTTGCTAGATTTCAATGCTATTCAACAACCAATTCTAACGTTCATTATTTCCTTGAATTCACGGCACTGTTGTCTGAACGATTGGATTGGTTTGTGTTGTACGAAGAAGACAAGGCTGTATCAAACAGGCTCGAAACTTCATCAAAATCGAACAACTCGTGATAGATCGATTTTCTATTCTACACGGTACCCATTCCGGTGTAAGGTGTTAATCAAGGACTAACAAAAAAGTCACTTTACCAATAAGATAGAAACATAAGGTTGTTATTGTTAAACTCACTTTTCTGCCAATTTCGACTAAATTCTACGTTGGGTCAATTTTGTTACAGTCTTAGATTTGAACCAAGAACCAAGATGGATCCGCAGATTTTTCGCCGCTAGCTCACATGGGAGGACATCCACCGCGAATCCACCACCCTTCAAGGTGTAGGCAACATTGTCTTTTGCAAATAGTGCTTTCTGCAAGCCCTTGAGGCTAAGAAAAAAAACCTTCAATCATTCACTGGTGGTTGTGGTTGCATCGATTGTATAATAGTAGCGTGATAGTAGTTGTAGTAGTAATAGTAGCAGAAATAGTAGTAGTAACAGTAGTAGTAGTATTGGCGACAAACAATAGTACTAGCAGGTAGTAGCGAAAAGAATTCATGAACGAAACTGGACCAAAGTTATGAAATGGGCAGCAGCGTCCTGGTGGAGTTTGCGCTGTGGTGGCTAATCTCCACCGGTCGTTCCGTTTTCACCCACACAGCCTTTCAATATCAAGAAAACATCGCACACAGACACACTTGCACACGTGAGAAAATTCGTTTCCTCTTTCCATCGAATGCAAATCGGTACTAGAATGCGATGTTTTAGTCCTTACTCACATTGTACTGAATCTGAGGGGTTGGTGGTGAGTTAGACACCAACTGACAGTATCAAACCGGAGCACTCCAACATATGTGAGAGAGGACCGTTCTCGGTTCTGAAGTGTAGCCTCCTTCGGTTCACATCGCAGAGCGGTCCGCTAGAACAGAACATTTCCTTGTCACTTTCGGTTCGTTTTCGGTTTTACACCACGGAATATGTTTGAGGTGGTAAAAAGGAGCGCCATTTTTGTGTCCTCGTCTTGTCCTGGCTGCTTTGGTTTAGTATTCGGTATTTCGGAGGTCTTTTTAAAGGATAGTCCCATTTCTGCAAACAGGGATACAAGTGGTTACACTCAGGAGAATATATTTTTGAAGCTAGCGCAGTATCGCCAAATTTGAAGGCCAAACCGAGAATAGTGAAAATTAGCAGCATTTGTGATGGATAAGCTGAGTACGCGATCGTGGGTGGTTAGCAGGAAAGAAATCTTTTATCCTGCTGCAGTTCGAAGCGACAGCTCTAATTTTTTCCTAGTGGCATAAGCGATATCAGTGAAGCAACACATCGATTTCGCCAATTTCGTGATAGTTCGAAACATATCAAATGAGCACAGTAGTGATTACTTCTCAGTTTGCAAAAGTTCAGCGTCAATCATTGCTCAAATGTGTGACAGCTCAAATACTGGGTGCTTTTTTCTTCGAAGTAGTAAGGTAAGCTCTAGAAGACATTGTGCAGGAATTTTCCAAGTTTCTTCCATTCACATGGTGAGAAGGAACAAAAATCATTAAAATGATTTTCCCACACACACTCGTCGTGTGCCCACGTTTCCACTGCTGGTGGTGCTACTGCTGTTGTTAATGTGGGATTCGAATCCGTTTAAGCATCCTAGGGCAGCAGTCTCTCCAGTGAGCCATAAATGAGTTTTTCTTGCTTACGTCCGACTCCCGTCTCCGCTCCCGTTCGGGTCGTTTCCTCCGATGGGGAATACGTGCTCCATTAACCTTCCGCCCAATCACCCCACGATGTCCGCCTGCGCTTCGTAGAAAAAGAATTATACTCATAGTGTTGCCAAATTTTTCTATTTATACAGTAGTCTTTTCTAGATACTCAAATATAGGATTTTACGGTTTACTATTAATTTATTTAAATATGTTCCACAATGGATTTCACATACGGCTCATAGTTTAACCTGTGCAACTCCGTGATAATGGAAAGGAAAATTGACTGTGTGACTCAATTTATAGTGATTTATAGTTTCATATCCATATAATATAGAATGGCACATCATATTCGAATGCTCGTGTGTTGCCCGCGATTGATCAAAATATGCTGAAATTGCACAAAACCATCAAAAGGATACCTCGGTGTATTACATTATTTTCAGTGTTCTTTTGGTGTTGTTTTCCGAATATCAATACCTGATCATGTCTAATAAAGACTGAGGGAGAGGGATTTTGGGGCTATACCGAAAAAACACAAAAAAAGTTTTTTGCAAACGTGTCAAAATTATAACATTTAGAATATGGCCATCATGGATTCATTTCACAATATAAGCTATGTTGAATATTGTTAAAATTAAGAAACATTAGCGGAGACCAGTTAAAATAAAAACATGGTAATATGTAACATCTTTGCAATTTTTTTTCTCTAATTACCTTTCGAATCCCTTTTTGTCAGAGCCCTAAAAATTACCACATTTTGTTTTTTTTTAATTTAAATTGTTGTTTTTCTTTTCACATTTTTATAGCATTCCCATTTTGATTTCATCACCTGTATGTTTCAAAATGCTATTTTGCATTGACATTTTCCAAGCTACTTTTTCGTTACAGTTGTATTCATCGTTTCTATTATTTCAGGTTGAAAGCTCCAATAAATTTTAGTTTTGTTTCCTTCAACCATTCATCTGTTTATTCTTCTCTATTATGTAGCCTTCCTTACTCTCGAATTTCATTTTCCTGATTTTTTTTCAATTTAAGTTTTCTTGTCCATTCTCTGTTTTAATTCGTCTTAGTCTTCTCTAACTTATTTTCACGTATTATTTCCTTATTTTGTTTGTTCGTGAAAACTGGATTGGTTTTCCTTTCTCATTGTTAGAATATCAGATCGATGGCAAATGATTCTAATTGCAAAAGATCCAAATATCGTACTTCTTCAAGGCCTCTGGCAACCTTGTTTCAACCTCGCACATGCTCTGCACGCTTCACGCTATCGAGAATCCGAGAACCGACGGATCTTACTGAATGACGTGCCGTTCGCTCCAGACTGCTTGTGCCAATGACGCTACTGCTGACTCACACGCGTCAGGCTGGCATGCTGTTGTTCGTTAGTTTGCATTGATAATACCTACGTACATACATTTTATCCCAGCACGGGTTCAATTGTGAGAACCGTCACTCGTAACCGCCGTCATCGACTGACGGGTCGCCGTTGTTCCGTTCCACTGAACTGTGTCAGTAGTGTATTGCACAGAGCGGCACGCAAACAGGCACAACATACGAAACGACACGTACATTATAGTACATTCGCAGGAACAAACTTAATGGGCTGGGGAGGATGCACGTCACGCATACACAGACGTTAAGCTGTTTTTCATTCATATACACGGTCGGTGACAACAATTGGGTGCATGTCGGTATATGTGGGAAATCATGAAAGGAAATTTTTGCAATGGGTTATAAAGAACTTTCGATGGTCAAGCAAAGAGGGAGTTCTTGCGGGATTTGGGCTGTCGTCTGAGGCGTTCCTCATGCTCTTGTTTTATGTAGATTGCTGCTGCTGTAGGCACAGGTCATGGTTCGCTGCGCGATTCGACACAATTGACCTAAGGGCTGAGAGAAGGACTGGTTGCAAGTCAGGAAGGATGTTAGTTGATTGGAACGGGGATTGTAAATTGTTCTGGTAATTCACTTGAAAAAAAAAATAGAGTGAGTAGAAGCAATGGTAATGAGGATATCTTTGCTGGTAAAACTGAAACTCTATTGATTTTTAAATTACGATCTAGTTAAGAGAGCAGGTGAACTAACGTAATTGACATTTTTCATATGACTAGTTCCAGCAGTGAGCAATATGCGGTTGAATGGAGGTGCAACGTCACTTATAGATAAACATAATGATAAACAACCAAAAACAAGGCATGTCAACGTGATTCCATGGTTTCCCCTCGGGGAAGGACTGGGAAATTTGAAATGCTAATTCGACTGTTTATAGCCGATCTTATACTTTACCCGAAATGCGTTTGTCATAATATACCAATTTCATGGATCTGTCGGAGGATTAAAGTCGTAAACGTTGTTTAGACCATTCCATTTTATATTCTACCACCGTCTCGCTGAATTTTGTCTAGGCAATCATGCGAAAAATATTAATAATCCACTTTGATAATGATGAAAGGCGGGATAAATTGAGCGGTATTCATGCTCTTCCTCTGGAAAATATTAAACCAGGACTTAGATTCGATTGCGTTGGTGGGCATACTTGATTTAGTGTAATCTTTTTAACCTAACGTAATTTATTTATATTTATTCGAAAAAATCACTATGCAAAGTCTGGGGCCCTACATTACACTGTTGAAACTTGATAGCCAAACGACGGTTTTTTGAATGGGTTTACTATCCGGGAGAAAATCACCAGGTGAGCTGACGACAGTTAAGATAGAGCAGCTATAACAAAAATAGTCTTGAATTAATTAGTTTTTCATGCACGGGTGCATCTCTAAATAAGTATCATGTTTTTTAACGGGTACAACTCGCAGGGGACTTGTGGATAAAGTGAACAGAGGTGGTAAAATAAACATTCGTTTAAATTTCGACTATTACGTTGAAAAATAGTACAAACTTCTTTGGCACCTTATCTAAGAGGCACTAGAAGCTATTTGAGACAAAGTTATAATAAACAAAAACAAAAAACACGTGTACATTCGTGGTGGTGATGTTATTTTTGGCCTACAAAAATTAAGGTTATTTCTAGTGTAAAACAGTATTTTATAACGATTTTTCGGCAAATATCTGTACTCAGATTTTTGATTACCAGAAATCATTAAAGGTTAGTAATCGTTTAAATTATTTTCTCGATATATTTAGGTATTTTCAATAATATGTATGTGCGGGTAAAATGGACAGCCCATGGTGATGGGGAAAAAATTGTGTTAATTTCCATTGAGAAATCAAGATGCTTCGTGTTTATATCAGAAAAACACAAAGGTAAACTCGGACCGATGAACAGATGAGTGCGGCTAAACGTACCGTTGAATGCGGAATGTCCGTAAAGCTTTTCTCAGTTTCTTGTGGATAAGGTCATATATTGTTATTAATTCTACGACAAACGGTGAAAATTGAACTGTTGGTGAATGCATAAATGTGTCACGTGCTATGGAACAACATTTTACTATCTGTAAAGGGATAATCAATGTTCACGCCCAAGGTGTTCATATTACTACCTCCCTTCATTTTACCCACACGTGTCCATTTTACCCCCAAAAAAACTGCTTTCGAAAATGCTCATGAAAACTACGAAAAAAACTTTATTTGAGTACTTCTTTTTATTTTTTGTATCAACCATTAGTGGTTAAGTTAATGTGCGCTATCGACTCATAGTTGTAGTGTTATCACCCCTTCCCCTTTTGATTGATTCTGGTAACGAGAATGATTATTAGTGTACCACGATGTAAAACGTTCAAATTTTATTTTTTTAACCACGAAACTGCAATTAAATTTTAACAACTGAATAGTTTGTTATATTATTTTGTAAAAGATGATTTCACATTTTCTTCTGTTTTTATAGTTTATTAAAAAAATATTTTACTTGTTTGGCGCCTAGCGTGCTTCTTTTGTACAAACATTGTTGATCCGAATTCAATATTCTAGGATTTGTAAAATTGAGTGTCCGATTCGCAGTAACATAAACTTATTAAAGGTGAGGGCTTAGCATAGTTGGTAAGATCTCCGCAAACCACTTTGGTGGACTGGTTTCGAATCCCAACGACATAAGTGTCGATGGTTGTGGGGTGTGGCGTTTTCCACTGACAACCAACTGGTCTAGAGATTTTTCTGTGGCGAAAAATCTCTGCGATCACGGGTCCTGGGTGGAGACGCCTCCCTGGGGGTCGGTGGTGGCACAACAACAGTGGCAGAACTACCGACGCACAGTGATGCGAAGTCTGAAAAAAGTCGGAACATTTACTTTCTCGTATCACGTATATTTTATTTTTATTTTTTTTAAATTCCGTGACGATTAGATGAAAATTGAGTTCGCTATAATTTTTCAAAGCAAGCTACTTTCATGCACAATTTTTTTGATCCCATATAAAATTTAGGTTTAATTTTTTTTCATGTAGGGTAGGGCTTAAGCAGTGGCGCCTATTTTAAGCAGCCGAAGAAAGCAGGCCTTAAACTCCTGGATTTTGATCAATATAGACAATTTCAATGATGGAAACGAAAACTTTGATTGTCTAGCTGTCTTACGAGTATGAGAATTACCGTTAATCACAAAGAAATCACACAGAAATCACCATTCGAAACAAATCGACCTATATTGCAGCCATTCAGGAGCCACTTCGGGTGCTAAAAAACGCCTGCAAAACAGATGGAAACTGCTTAAAATAGGTTCGGGGTGATTGGAATCCCGAATAACACATGCAACATCTTTTACGAAAAAAATGAAAGGAAAAAGTTATAAATAAGTCATAATTAAGTTACAGGGAGAACATTGGGTTTTAATTCACTCGCATTGATGTTTTAAATCAGAATGACGTTTTAAATCGAAATAACAAGTTGAAGTTGTAAATACATTACGAATTGCTGTAAAAACTGATTTATAACATGTTTATAACTAGTTTTTTTCTTGAGAATGCAAGAGAGACAACAGTGGTGAATATGTGTTTGACAGCAAAACGTATAGTGGAGACAAAATTGAAAAATGGCCGCAAAAGTTGTAGTTCAGTTTTAAATCAGTTGTAAATGTGATTTGATGGTGTGAACTATTTCTTCTTCATCAAATACAGTGCAGATCAAAAATTTATTTATTCATGATTTGTTTCAACTCTCTTTTGCTAAACGATCTTCGGTTTTATTATTATTATTTTGATCAACGTTAATAACCTCAGATCAAAAAACAGAAATATTCAACTGTTTTACTTAAATTTGAAAATATATTATTTAATGCGTGGTTTAGTTAGGAGAATTTTTATATTATTTTCTCTACTACAATAATCAAGATGGTGACGGCGATTTTTTTTATAGATTGTAGTAGCTTTATATAGCCTTGCTTAATTGGTTTCACGATTCCATCTCCAAATTGTGGCAGAAATTACTCCTCGCTTGGTTTGCTAAAAGAGTAAGAAAGTTCAAATAATTAGTACATAGTGCATGACATCTCAGTTCACCTTGATGTTTCAATGTACATTTTTTCAATTATTTTGCGATATTTTTACCGAAATAAACTTTATAGATAGTGGTCATATAACGGACAAAATCTTTGGACAATCGGTGTACCCATTTAACGAATGCTTATAATCAACATGGCTGCCTCGTTAGCGCAAGCGGCGTGCTAAAATAATATTCAACACCATTTTTTTGTGCTATAGGCTCGTTTCATAATATAATCCTATCGTAAATATATACCTGAGGCTCATTCCTCTAGAGTTCATCTGTTACTTTTTTCTTTATTTCAATTTAAAAAAAAAAAAAAAAAAAAATATATATATAGAGCGGACGAAGCAGGCCATGGCCGGATTCGGACGTCAAAATTTTCGCTCGCGTGATTTTTCGGGAAATAAAATGTTCAATGTGATAGTGCGTGTAAGTTACAGGTGTTACCGCGAAAAGAGTTTATTCGGGAAAGTGTGTTGTGTTGTGTGTGCTGCGAAATACTCACTTGATGTGTATCGTAGTGCCGTGAAGATTAATCGATGAAATGGCTGAATAAGCATAAGGAATGGTACTACGCCACCGTCGTTTGCAGCGGATTTTGTCTTCGTTTATTGCGTCCGGAGTTGTCGCGTTTTGTCGTGATTTATAATATGTGGAGGGCGTAATTCGTGTTGTAGTCATGGTTGAGCATGTTTTGTTCAGGGTCCAGTGTGTTTAAAGTGTATTACGAATAAAAAAATAGATACTTTATTGCCGGTGTTCTTACAATTTATTGCTCTCAAAATGGCTGTCTTCGAATCGTAGTGTTGTGTTGGTGATCTTTCTCAGACATGGTTGTGTGCATGCGGAGAGCGTAATGTGTCTGAGAGTCTATAGCAGTGTGAAATAGTAGTGAAACCTTTTCTTCTTTGTCTGGTCTGCTGAGAAGCAGAAACGAGAGAGCGACAATTATCAACAAAGAAATGGTTTGTTTATGCCGGTCCGTGTGCGAGTGGCAGAAAACGCTGGTGAAATGTTTGATCTGTTTAATCCTGTTCGATATCTAAGATAAGTGAATACATTTTCCAGGAGCTTTCTTTTTAAGTCAGATGAAGTTTATGGTATTTTCAGACTCAACAAAATGATTTTGTTTTTTCATAATCGTGAGTGTGTGTTATGCCTTATGATTCCTCTAGCGATGAGTTTGTACGCCATTTAGTTGGTGGCTATTAAAGAATTTTCACACTGTAACTGGAATCAGAATTGCCCCAATAGGTGAGAGCTTTAAACCTTTGTACACGCTGGCTCTCACAACACGGAACTGGTAGCATCAAAATATAATTCAGAAACTTATCGCGGCCTGACCGAACGGTTACGAACATTTGGCCCAGTTTTATACCCTTGTTTTATGATTTTTCTAGCTTTTGACCAAATATTGAAACACATAGACAATTTTTATTAAAATCTTGTTGGTCGGAATAGCAACTAAATTTTGATTGCGATTGCTTTGGCATTTTATCAATCAACTTAAAATTCTTGTTCGATATGCATATTGCATTTTTTTAAATATTTGAGCTATGAGTGCATGAAACTTTGCCAGTTTTTATACTCAGTAGGTATCTTAACACCGTGTCCTCTCGCGTATGCGTCGGTGAGAGGGAATAAAGCGGTCGTACATAATGCTCCGGTGTAAACGTGTCTTCGGCCTTGGTGAGCTTTGCTCATTTAAGGATTATCGGTGTATTGTGATTTCCGAGATGTACCAAATCATTATTTCGGAGACTGTACGCCCGTTGGTTCTTTTTTAGCACGTTACGATTCAGAGTAGGTTTCGTTCGTTCGATAAATATTGTAATTATTCAATCGCGACAAAGACAAACCCTACATGGATGCCAAATCTATTCCTGTTTCGCCAGTTCCCTTTTTTTTCCTTTTTTTTTCTTTTTTATAAAACGGGTGTTTTGGCTTTTTCGTCATACCAGTGGTCGACACGCTCTTGTTTGCTTTCGGAGAAGGCAGTTCAGTTTCGCGCGCATTATTTTGACTGCGCTCAGTGTGACTATCTTAATACAGCGCTCTATCGGTTATTTGAGCTGGTACCAGTAGTTTGCGTTCGGCGTGCGGTTGTTGCGTTTTACGAAATCCATTCGTTTCTAGGTAAATTTGAATTAAGTTCACGGCATTAAAAGCGAAGTTTGGTGTGATACAGACTGACAACGATTGGTAGGTTGCCGAAGATAACTAGATCGTGGCGCGGTTCTATGTATATCGTCTCCTGGTGACCGGTTGCCCAGAGACCGAGAAGTAACCATGTCGTGCGCGAATTGGGGTAGAAAAGATCGCACCATCAACCTCGATGGATCCAGATCAATTCCTTTCCACTAACACTAATTCCTTCCTTTGATACTTGTGGATGATGCAGAGGATTCCTCGGTCTCTAGTAGCAACAAGTATTGAACTAACACTCCCAATATCCCTTCCTCTATTGATCTGCATTGGGCGTGGCCAGCTACGTTATTGACCAGTGATAAGAAAGATCGCCAGGAATTGTACACTGAAAATGGCTTGCTACTCCTAGGCACCATTTTGACGGTTCTTTGTACAATTTCAGCTGATTCTGGTCAATCGCGGGCAACACACGGGCGATCAAATATGCTATGCTATGCTATGCTATGCTATTTCAATTTAAAAAAAATATAATTTTGATTACTATCATATTGTGGTATTTTTGAAGCGCGTAAATTTTAACGAAGTACAAGGCAAATATTGACGACAAATCTGAAATCGCACGTAGATTTATTGTATTTAACCACTATACCAACACCCTATTCTATCAATGAATTGTCTTGATAATTTGTCAAATGAAGAGCCATGATTATTTTCGTGGGCCATCTGTTTTGTATTTATTAGAAACAATCATCAGCGAGTGAAATTTTAGCTCATTTGTGCAATTTGTTTATGACCTATTAATAACAGGCCACCATTTGTTGGTACTGGACATGTAAGAGTGGTGGTTATAGTCGTTATAAAGTTGTTTTATATAAGTCGTGTGAACAATTCATTTGAAGTTGAATATATGTTTTATGTTGGCTCCACCCCTTGCGCTTTTTAAGTTGTTAACAAGTTGTATATAAGTTCATACGTTATTGTTATAGTGACGAGATTTGTTATATATCAATTACCTAAACTTATTAAAGACTAACCGTGTTACTTGGGATAGTGTCCTTCGATTGGTAACTTTAATTGATTATTGTTAAAGTTTGCTAACTTAGTTTTACAATCTGAAAACAATTTCTGACAGAGAAAAGGATAGAGAACAGACTTATATAATATATATAATATCTATATATAATATATATATATATATATATATATATATATATATATATATATATATATATATATATATATATATATATATATATATATATATATATATATATATATATATATATATATATATATATATATATATATATATATATAGGGTAGAGCGGGGCTAGTTGGTCATTTTTGGTCAAAATGTTCTCTAACTTTTTGTAGGGAATATTATGGTAAAAACTCATTACACGAAAATGTTGCGTAAAGTCTGTAGCCTTTAGAAAAAATATGACCGACTCAAAATAGTTTACGATTTTGCGGATATTTTATGTTTTTTGAGTTGGTGTCAATTGGTCCAACTAGCCCCTCAGGTGGGGTAAATTGGTCAGGGTGTGGGGTAAATTGAACATTTTTATTTCGGAATGACAATTCAGTTATCCTTCCTCACTGCATTTGCGGCAGCCTGTAGCGTCTCAGTGGAAGTCAAACCTCTTCCGGTTTTTTGTTAATACGTTCACTTCCCGAAATCCCAAACCATGAGAAATGCAAATCATAATTGCATGTAAAAAATCGTATTATTCTTTCAAAAAGTATATGATGAAATCTCTCTAATGGTTTGGTTGGACATTAAATCGAAGACAACACGGGTTAAATTGAGAATCGGAGCCGAATTCTAAATTCGCATCTGCAATCGCAAGCACACTACCGAAGCCTCATTTGTTTTTGTTGTTGTTGAAAACTTGTATTTGATGAAATTTTCGTCGGGTAGGAGACACTTGTCGATGAATTAGTTTACGTTATAGTTATTTTATATCAATGACTCGGCATTTATGGTGTCCATTAAAACATTCATAAAAATGACGACGAAATGAAGATAACTTTTACCAAATTGTTTATCATTTCAAATAAACGGTTTTGCTAAGCAGAGCATATGTTGTTTTCGTTTGGTTTTAGTATGCATCACGAAATGTGCCGTCCCTGGAATTGCATATACTTGATTAATTGAATTCTTTGATGACGTGCATAGGATCAACCAGCCTCGCTAGTATGTAACCAACTAGCCCCTTATGTATTAAATATGAAAATTACTTAAAATACATGAAAATAAAATTTTGGCGCAAGTTTGTTTTACACAACTTAAAACTAACAAAAAGTACTTTCATTACGCATTGAACTAGGTTTATTTTAATTTGGCTAGCTTTGTTTAGACAAAAAGTTTCAACTTGAAAACCGAGTAGAATTGATGGCCATTTTGGCACCAACCTGTTTTTATTATACGTCCTAATTAAAACTGTACTTTATTTTGTCATTTAGTTTCTCTGGTTATCTGCTACATATCACCCATATTACACGATTTTTTTGATACGTATATTCGGAGATATTCTCATTGACCAACTTACCCCGTAACCAACTAGCCCCGCTCTACCCTACTTATGTTTGAATTTCACCCAACATATTTCAAGTATTTCGTTCCAATATACAGTCGGTTCCTGAAGCTGCTTAGAATATGTTCCCTACCCTAGATCCTGTTTTCATATGATGCTAAGGAAAATTAATAAATCTAATTAAAAAAATCAATTTCTGTTCGTGTGCGAATACCTCGGCTTTACGGATTTGCATGATTCTTTTTTTGTTTTGTTCGTCGTGGGCTGCGTCGGGTTTATACGCAAAAAAAATTGAGAAAATGTACTGGAACAGTTGAAAATGATGGAAAATTTAATTTCTCATACGTTTCAATGGAGAGCTTTTTCATTCAATTTCAAGGTTACCTTGGATCGTTCGTATAAATCGAATTCACAGTTCTGTACAAATATCACTATGCTTTGTAGCAAATGTTCATGATACACATCATGATGCAAGTTATTCATGCTTTTCAAAGCCATTCGTGGTTGATTGGAAACCCAAATGTGAACATGACATTGTTTCTTGCAAATTTCAGTACTAATAAACCGATCACGGTATATTGTTTTAAACCCCGACAACACCACTAAATATCTCTTTCAGAGCATCGTGTATCATTATACCTTCATTGTACTTCATTGCATCAATGAAAATGAAATTTGATGAGCAATGATACCCACTGATATATCTTTCATATTAAATATCATTGAATACTTTGTACGGTATTTTTGATCAAATTCAATTCGTCTTCGTATTCAATAAAAATAATAAGGACGTATGTAGATCATGAATGACTGCTGAATCATCACCAGCAGTTTCGAACATTGTAAAACCGTGAAAACATATCCAAAACTTTGCGATTGAACCCAAAGAGTGATTTAAAGTTTTCAATGTAACAACACGTTTCAAACCCTGTTTTTATAATTTCTAACGAGTTAATTGATTTCTTTATAGACCAACAAAATCTCAAAAATCTCCTTACAAACTTATAAACTGCACAAGCAATCGTCCAAACCAAATCGCACGAAATATTTTTTCGTGTATTTTATGTAACATGCTATCAGATTTACTCTCTGATTTAATACCTAACGTTTTAAGGACCATTGAACCGATCATCGTGAAAAATGTAAATGCGGACCGCGAAACCTCTTGCGTTTCCTTTTCACAACAGGTTGCATACTTTAATGTAAATGAAATTTAATAAACAATGATACCCACTGATATATCTGACTTATATTTGAATACTTTGTACGGTATTTTCGATTAAAATAAATTTGTCATTGTATTCAATAACAGGGATGTAGATTACGTTGATAAACTTTTAAGATCATCATCAGCACTTCAAATAAGTAGCACTCTCAGTTATATTTCTGCTTAATCCATTTACGCGCATTCGGACTGCTGGATCATATGGAAACTTTAAAAATCGGGCGCAAAAATATAGTTCCACCAGGGGGTAGAAGTGGCTGTCAGATTGCCTATTGAAGCAGCGTACCCAACATCGCCTCCTTTGGGAACCAACCGTTGGTGCTTTGACGTTTGCTCGCATGCGCAAGCAACAGTAGGGGAGAGTTGATAACCGCGTTAGCAATTTGATTTTCGAGCTTGTTTGTTAGGTTATTGTTTTTAAGTATCTAGCATATTAAGTGCTCCAAAGAAAAATATGGTTTTTATTTCATCCTGCGATTGCGCCATGAGTTTTGCGTGAAGGCAAGGTTAAATTTGAACTCACAGGTGAATAATACAGCCGCAACTTTGCATGTTATAAAGGTGTACTCTCAACTCACATGTGAACGATGCAGCATTGTTTTTTTTTTTTTATTCTCGCTTATTTTCCGTCGGTCTAGTTCCGCCACTGTTGTGGCCAATCACCGACGCCCAGGGAGGCGACTCCACACCCAGGACCCTAACTCACGACCCGTTTATTAACGGACCGGCGCCAACGGCTTTACTTCCTCATGCGATGGAAGGCGTGATCCCAGAGATTTTTCGCCTCAGAAAATCTCCCGGTGTCGGCTAGGATTGAATCTAGACCAGTTGGGTTGGTTGTGAGTGGATCACGCCACCTCACAACCATCGACACCTATGTCGGCGGTGGGATTCGAACCCAGGCGTCGAGCGTGGTTGGCGGAGACGTTACCAACCACACTAGGCCCCCGCTGCGCAGCATTGTTGATTGTGTGAAAAACTTGCTAATCGTTTTATTTTCCAGATTCCCCACAATTAAACAAAAAAAAAAACGTCGATGGTGCAGAATAATCTCCATCTTCAGATTATGCAATCTGCTTGTCAAAAGCAAGCAATCAAAAACAAGAACCAGTGTTCTTGCCAGTACTACCCAGCTGAATGTATTTAACAAACGCAAGCGTAAGTTCTTGAGGAATACTGTTCCGAGCTTGTTACTTGTAGACAACATCGCTGAGTTGGATGTATCGGTTAGAGGATCCAAAATTACAACAGATAGCTGCGCTCTCCTAATTGTTGTAAACAAACGACGCCATATTTGGTTACGATGAAACTGCTTGACTTCACCCCCTTGAGTTCCACCGATCGATCTGAAAAGTTACACGGTTGTTTACCGTGCTGGATCGAAATCCGTACACCTAAGCACATGATAATCTTCGACGGTCAATATGAATTCAAGAAATCACATATTGCTTTAAACTGACATGTTTAGTTATAGGGCTACTGATATTTTATCACTATTGTCCAGCAAAATGATTAAAATCACTCCGAAACTCGAAAAAATCATGTTTAAATAGAACATGTTTTGAATCGATCTCCGTACACAGTTTTTTGTTTGAATCAAAACCCGTACACTTTTGTATCGAAATCCGCACACACGCGATATAGACTGGATCAAAGTCCATACAACAATAAATCAAACTCCGTATAGATGACGAAGTACAAAAATAAACATCTTTTATTTATAATTTATCTTTAAATTACCGAATAAGTATATTTTGAGGATCCACTGGCTCCTAAAGATTCACACGGTTTTCTAATTTTTGATATCAGCTGAAATAGTGCAATTTTCGTAGCGTTTCGTAGTAACCGGAACGCCGGAACCTCTCGAAGCTTCCCGGTACGACTTTCTTTTGCGCACCTCAGTCACAGCTCGTTTAAAATTGTTTGCCGTATATTTATACTTGTTTTCTTCCATTATATGCTGAAAACAAGAAGAAAGTTCAACAATATATGCATGATACACACGCTGTACGGATTTCGATTCAAGCAAATAAAAAGAATCAAAATCCGTACGGCACAGTTTTTGTTGAATAAATACAACTTACACTATTTATTAGACAATATACAGCTCGAAAATGACAAAGACTTACCTTTTCCATCAATTTTAAAAAGATTCACAGAGTAAAACACTTATATCCTACTTGAAAATCGTTTTTATCTGAAGAACGTTTCCTTAGTAAATTCTCTAACGATACAACGAAATGACAACTGAAACCGATACACGATTGATTTCATTTTTAATATTTTTATTTCATGGCCTACTGGCGCATAATTTAATTTAACAGAAGGCCAACAACTCAACGGATATGTACATGTAACTATCATATGAATTTTCACTTTTATAATGCTTAAACTGAAGAAAAACATCAAGGTGTACGGATTTCGATACTGTACGGGTTTCGATCCAGCTCGGTATAGGACCCATAAGGAACACGAAAAGTGCATGGGAGCGAAAAACTAACATCATCACTTTTTTCCCATATAACCGTGTCCCAGTCTAATGTGTAATCATCATATTCATTTTACATGAACCCTTTGCACAAATTAGTCGTGATAAAAAAAACTCCCGACAGCACAAAATGTCATGTTTTGCCTATAAGCAAATTTAAACATAATATTAAAATTGCGACATTTCTCATGGAATTGCTCAGTATACAAATGCTTTGACTTTGTAAACGGTTTGTTGTTGGTGTTTTGTTTTCTTGAGTGCACAACGGCACGCCCACTGGTAGCCAAACTCTCAGTAGTCATGCATGAAAACTAGCATGCACTAATTCATTCTTTATTATCTACCTGATCATTGTGTCACTCTGGCGAGAGGTTGAATCACTGGGAACTATATCGACCATCAGCAAGCAATGCTGCGGCAAGTCGCAGTGCAGCGGGCGGTGATTTCAAATATTCCGCAGCCTTTCATAGCGGACGAATCAACAGATGAAACCGGTGAACCTCGCACTGGTGATTGTTAATCACCTTTCACATCGCTAGATTTTGGATCTCTCGTCTGTGTGGGAAGCACTGTCATATAAGCATGTCCCCAGTTTTGTGAAAACTAAAATTAACGGTCCTTCTAAGGACGACTGCATATTTTCAATTGAAGTAGCAAATTTGAGTTCACATCTTAGCTCTACAGTACTCAGGAGTTTACTATCAAGAAACGAGATGCTGCTTACTGCTAGCATCATAGTTAAAAAATACAGCACCAGTGATTGGTTCGCAGTTGGTTCGCAATTTATAAAATGAATAACGGACAAACTGTCACAAAACTGGCATATCGTCGTTTTCGTTCAACACATAATTCAAATTTAATACTTTCTATTATCATTGAACTTCTCATTCTCATTGAATTTAGGTTTTTTGAAGTAGAGTTAAAAGTAAACCATAAATCATGCAATAAGTAGTTTAACCCCGCGGATAGAAATCAGTTTTTACCTCAAAAAAAGAACTTCAAATTCAAATTACTCATCAACTATATGCACAATTGATACAAACTGTGTTGCATATTATTGAGATCAATCTGTTCTAAAACCTTATTGAACAGTTCCATCGTGCAAATTGTCAAGTACAATAATAAAATTTATTCATGATCGATATGCCAGGTATGACGTCTTCGACAAAGTTGTAGATAATAGTTTTGTCTTTCCGAAAAAATATACACTCTAAAAAAATTTTCAACATTTTGAAAAAAAGCTAGAAGAAAAATTAAAAATTAATTTTCTAAAATAGCTCATTTTTGAAAAATCTATTTTTTTATAAAAACTACAAAAGATTCCCTAAACAATGCAACTGGTCCGATCATGGAGAAATCGGAAAAAAAATATAAATTATGATTTTTCGAAAAAAAATTCATATTTTCATGGAAGGGCAAAATTTTTATCTACAGCTTTGCCAAAGAGACAACCGTTTTGACTGTAAAAATATTTTTAATTTCCCCTAGAATGCTCTATTAGAAATTAAAATGATTTCTACAGCCAGAACGGTTAAAATGATTGGCATAGTGTCTTCAGCAAAGTTTTTGATAACAATTTTTTCCTTCCATAAAAATATGCCCCTCGAAAGAAAAAAAGAATAAGATTTTTTAAAAACTAACTTTTTTAGATAATTAATTTTTTTTTTGTTTAACTTTTTTTTTTCTTCAAAAAACAAATAATTTTTTCCTAGAGTGTATACTTTTTTCGGAAAAACAACATTATTCTCTACAACTTTGCCTCTGATGTCACACAGATCAAACGAGCCGTTTTGGACCTGAAAATATTTGTAATTATCAATACCTTCCCGAATTAGCATTTTTCAAAAGATATCTTCTCAAAAACAAGTCGTGTTCCAAAAAATTAAACCTATAGCACAAAATAGCATCGTTTGCCTATAGAAACGTCTATGCAAAGTTTCAGATAAATCAAAAATGATCGATTAAATTGGTTGTCCGTTTTTCTGTGGAATTGCTCTATAGCATCACCCGCCGGAAATGGGTTAAAATCAAACTTTAATACATGCTAAGAAAAAATATTTTTTTGTAGCGCATTGGATAAAATTAAGTTCACGTGCCGTGTCAAATAAATGATATGTAAAAAAATTAAGTTCACAGTTAAAATTAAATCTTTAAACAGTTCAGTTAAATCACTATCCGTACATTTTACCTTCTTCATCGAATGATTTTGGGGCGCTAAGAAACTAACTTTGCTTCATTCCGAATTGCCAAGAAACATATGGTTCGTAGAGCTCTGCAATGGGAGCATCATTGCCGATTGAGGGTTTCAGCCTTCCTCCGATGGAGCTCTGCCTTCTTGCAACATCATGAATTACCAATAGTCTCCGTACTTATGTACCTGATCGAGGATTCCGACCAAATCTTCGCAGAAAGCCAATTCTTTTTGCTTTGATTTCAACAATCAACGCTACTGAAACCGTTTACTGTTACTAAATTGCCTGGTAAACATTCCTAAATTCAAACATTCCTGAAATATGTTTAACAAAAGTTCGTTTCATCTTTTCTCCAACAGAGTCAATAAAAGGACATATTGATCGTCCTAGAAATCAACAATCTGAGACCGAATACCATCAAACCAAAATCCAAAGTTCAATATATAGAATCACTAATCCGAAAGTAATAAACTAGAAAGAAGTGAAATGAGAAAAAAAGGAAGCACACGAAACTAAACCAGCTTCACAATAGTATGTTATTTGTTCACGACATAATCTAACCCGATCGGAGATTGAACGGAATCCACAAAGTGTCATCAATTTCGTTATCCGACAATACCGATATTTTGTCACCTCGAGCTGCTTCTTCTAGCAGTAATCCTATAGTTGAAGCTGTATTACTTTTCACACGGCATCGTATTTTCCGAATCGTGACACACAACGACAGTTTGAAACAAGCATGTACATTATGTTCTTGCTATCACAGTGCACAACCCCGCACCAATGGAAGAGCAGGAATAAGCAATTTTTTGTCGTTTATTTCTTTTAGTCACGTGGGAAAATCCCTTACACGAGCGAGCGAAACTACGGCTACAGGCTCTAAGCTAACTCGCTCACTCGTCCACGAGCCTAAATCGGTTCGAATAGGATGATTGAGAACAATCGTATACTGTTGTTTCAAGATTCACGAATAATTGCGGTTTTGTAATATCAATTTGTTTAGTCCTGCCATAGTAAAGTTGACAAATACTCCAAACCATTATCCCTGCTATCCACGGATATATGGGTGTATTTGTGTACACATGTTTGTAAATGATAACTGGCAGAATAGTGACAAGTGTAGTGTACATTGTCAGCCACAAAATCGGTAGCAGACAGCAGTTTTTTCTTTACTTTTTACACTGTGATAGTGTTTACAATGACTGGTGTCACTCGTGTAGATCCCGTGGTATGTTGTCCTTTGGGTGGTACGAGCATTATGGCTGTTTTTTAGAGCGAACAAAATAAAATGTACAGTAACCATGCGCTAACATGGAAACTTCTTATGATGGAGACGCATGGTTATGGATACCTGATTTACTTTATTTAAACAGAACAATTCGTTTTTGAGGGTACATTTATTCTGACGACTGATTATGAACAAAAATATATGGGCTCTCCGTTTTAACAAACAGACTCCTCGGATTGCAGCAATCTTGCCGCTTCTATCGCCCTATTTGTAGCCACAGTACGACTGCAGACCACATCAGATGGAAAGTAACATATAAAAGACTAGATCTCTTTCCATCGCAGGGTATCACACAAATGAATGTTTGATTCAAGAACTGACACTGAATTCAAAATGTGAGGCTTTTCACTAGCAGCTTAAAGTAGCCCAGCCGGCACCTTCTTCTGTTTGTGATTTTCTGAGCAATCCAACGGTAGGTGGATGGGGCACAATCCTTAATGATTCACAATACAACAGTCGGCGCTTAGGCGATATTTTGCTTCTAAAATCTTTACGAATCAAATAATTCTAAATCAGTTTGTTAAGCTGGGTCGATACCAACATTTTCCGCACGAACGACGCACACATGAGTTTTTGACCCAGAAAGCCGGCCAAAATTTCAATACACAAAATGCAAAATTTTCATTATGCTAGAATGATTCTGGTTGCCAAAAAACTCTGTAAAAATAATATTCAATTCAACTCGCAAACAAAATATAACAGAAATGTGTTATGTACACTTACCCACCTTATTTTACTTTAGTGTTGAATGTAAGGAACAATATATTTCTCTTAAAGTTGTACGCGATTGCGACCAGAGAAGTGCAATTTGGAGTTTTGGCCAACTGTTTCAAAGCAATCACTCCTATGTGCGACGACGCTCGCTCCTACAGAAATCGCTTTGCCTTGCGGGTATAACGATTGCGTGATGGTTTTACCAATTTTTTAATCGAAGCTTATTTATGTTTGGTCTACGCGTAGTCAAGCATTTGCTCGTTGACATCGAAGCCATCACGTATTTTGACATCACATCTGAACAGATAGTCGCTAATAAACACGCTAGCGGCGAACTTCATTTCCAGTTCCAAACAAGTATTATTAGTGTTCTGGATTGGAATCAAATTTTCTGTTTTGATGGACTTCAGATCATTTTATGTGTTATTCGAGACCCAAAATTAATTTGAGCCTTTCTCTCTCTCTCTCTCTGTTTCTCTCTTTCGCAGGAAAATGGAAGATCAGTGCCTGACCTCACCGCTAGTCCGGGTCGTGCACCACCCGGGCCGATGCCCTCCCATCAGGGCCAGCAACAGCAACAACAGCACCACCCCCAGCAGGGCGGCCACATGCAGCAGAGCCAGCGGGGCATGGGCGGCGGAGCAAACAAGGAGCCAGTTTTACTACAGGGTGACTTCCGGAAGGTGTCCGGTATTAGCTCGGAGATCTTTCGCCAAATCGAAGCGGTGGAAAATGACCACGACCCGAGCACGGCGGCCGCATTGGAGGTATGTATGAAATTAGCTCACCAGAAGTCAAAACCAGTTCTTTCCCGATGTGAACAAAAGTGACGCGTTGTAAACTCGGGCAAGACTGTCTTGCAAATTGCGCATTCCACATTGCATATCCACGGAACAGATAAAATTAATTAAATTTTTCGTGATGATATAACAATTCCGCTTTTTTGTCCTCTTTCCGTTTTACTATTTCTATTTCTGCTTGCCTCTATTAGAATTGATAAGAAAATTCAAAAATGTTGAAATATTCACAGGAACGCTTGAAAAGCTATAATCTTTCATTTGGTTCCAGCAACTCGACAAAAACGTCAACAAAAAACAATAACAAAAAATTGCTCGAAGAAAAATTTTGTTATCGCTTTTGTTGACCAGTGCTATATTTTTAATGTAAAGCGGTTTACTGATGTCTGAAGATGAATGTTTTTGCTAATGAGTCTTCATTCCAATACTGTAGAATTATGGAGCAGCTAGTAGAATAACCTTCAGATTCATTGGTACTAATTTAATTATTTAAATTACTCTGAGCAACTTATAAGTAGTTAAATGCCCATGACGAAAAGCATAATAGTCATATGCAAAAATGGATCTTCCATTAATAGGTGTCATCATTTTTTGATTGATTCATTCATAGGCTTTGATTATAGAATTCTTTACTTCCATCATTTTTATTTTCTCATAGATATCACAAATATTCTGCTTTATTTTCCTATTTCGTTCCTGTACCTGAGTGCCTTTATTGAATTCCCTTCCTCAATGTTTCCTCTTGCTTGCCAACCTTCTTTTCTCCCTTTCTAGTTCCCAACTTATTTGTTTATTAATTTATCCTTGAAATTTGTCTTCACTTTTTTTTCGGTCGTTTTAATTTCATTATTCATGTACCTTTTATACATTTAACATTTGATCGTGAATTTCACCATTTCACTCTTTTTTTTATGTTTATTATTGTTTCTATCTTCCAATCAATCCATTCTTTTTCCAGTTTTTCCCTTTTATTTACCTTTTCAATTTTCCTCTACCGTTACACAATGGATTCTAAAGAATCCAAATTCAAGAAGAAATTTGGGTTTAGAGCTCTATAATAAAATTTTTAAGAAAATTTTCTTCCGCAAAGTTGTTACATATGATAAAGCGCTTATTTAAAAGTTATTAAAATTTAGGGAGACCCAAATTTTTGATGAAATCAAATATCTAACTTTTTTATCTTTGCAGATAGAAGAAAACGTTGCTCTACAGTGTTATAGCTCCGTTAATTTTGAGTAACTTTATGGAAGAAGTTTTTTATCTTTGAAAATAACCGTTTTATATTGCAAAAACATTTTTTATGCTCTAACTTTTTTATTTCAATCACCTTAAATCTGTCTTTGAACGACTTTTAGGGCTTTCTGAGGGACACAATTTTTCAAAACTTAGATCGTGCATATCCCAATTCTATTCTATTTTTCATAGTTGAATAATTTGATAAATAAATTTTAATGCAATTTTGAGCACAATTAAAGCACTTTGCGTGACCAGTTCCGAAATAAAGTAACCATAAAAAACGGCTTCATATGATTTATTTTGTTTTCAAAAATTCATAACTGCTTCGATAGATTCTCGATCTTTAGGGTTCAAATTAAAAGTAATTAGTTATAGTTTTAAACAAAAACAGTAAAAAAACAAAATTTGTGTGCTTTCACATGCATAATATATAAAATAATTGAAAATTTTGTCATGTTTTTAAGTTGAATTTACTCAGATATAAAGAATAGTATATTCTTGAAAAATTTTCCATATATAGAGTCAAATGTGCCCTTCAAATTGAAACCAAGAGATATTTTTGATGTTCATTCCAAAAAGAATGACAAATAAATGAAAAACGCATATTTTTGATGAAAAATATTAATAACTATGACTAGAATTGAAATATTCACGATATCAGCATTGCAAATTGTTTTCCTTTAAAACACCAAAAAGTCGTTCAATGACAGTTTTCAAGTAAAAATTTAAATTAAACAGTTAGAGCAAAAACTGAGTTAATCGGTTATTTCAAAGATAGAAAAAAACTTTTTTTTTCAAAGTAACTTAGAATTAAACATTGTAGAACAACTTTTTTTTCTATTCACAAAAATAAAAAAGTTAGATACTTGATTTAATCGGAAAATTGGGTCACTCTATTTTTTGATATTCTCCAATAAACGCTTTAATATATGTAACAACTTTGTAGAAGAAAGTTTTTCTCTAAAATAATTTTCCCCTAAATTTGGTTTTAAAACCGTTGATCCTTTTTTCTTCAGTTTCCCTTCTGCATGATCATTTCCTATTTTCTACTTGTTCTTTTCCTTCTTTTTTACTAAGCTTTCAAATAAAAGTATGCGCAGACGACGGCATGTGTTCAAGCCAACTCGTTCAAATCTGCAACACCTGCGGATTATATAAACTTTCAAACTCATACTGTAAAGTACGCGATCGTTTCGATAAAATAATTTACTAAAACTGCGGATTATTATTCCGGCTCAGTGTTTTTTAAATAAGTTGTTGAATGATTGAAGTGAAATTAACATGATAAACCCGAAAAAAACTTTTTTTTGAATATAGTCGAACCAACCTATCAAAATAATAACTCAAAGTAAGTAATAAGCAATGATACGCTGACTTCCAAACCATCCATCCATTCTGACGAAGATCTAACTTGGTATTTCTTTTTACGACCACTCGAAATGGGTAACAGTGAGCTATGAAACGATCCCACTTGTGGAATTTTTCGCAGGCGATTAAACATCATAAACTACATGCCAAAATGGTATGGTCTGGAGTACGGTTGTGCGCCTTTTTCCGAAACCCGTCATGCATCTGCACTGGATAGAAGCAAAAATAAAATAAAATAAATAAGGAGCAACAACATTTCACAGTGCAACAATCTCGTGTAAGAGAGTCTTTCTATATGTTGAGGATGTAACGAGAAACTTGGTCTGGGCAAAGCAACAGAATCAAGGTCCTGCATTCAAAGGCAAATATTGTACACTGTTGAGTCCGAGATGCACAAAGTTTTAGTTATAAACTGCTGCTGAACGAATTATTATAGTACCCAGTAAATACTCAAAAGTCTGTACAGGAGCATGAATATTAGGTCAGAACCGAGCTGCAGAACAATCGTTTGCAACAAACTCCGATATCAATCCAGTGAAATGATGGTTCTTCACCGATACAATCGATTAAACCTGTCTACCACTCACGCCCGGGTGAAATGTCAACGTGGTGCCAAGATGAAAAGTTTTATCCCCATTTGAACAAATGCAGTATTTTTAACCTTCCTTTCATGCTGCGTTAGTTTATTCAACTCAAAACTAGATTTTTGTGGATTGTTTGATTAATTTTTTTTTTCATCTATCTTTTATTTGACACGGCACAAAATTGTTTGAGTTATAAATCAATTATTATTTCAATGATTGTTATGCGTTTTTTTCCTGCGAATTACTTTTAATTAAAAAAAATATTGTCCCAACTTTCTCAAATCTGTTCTTTTTATCAATACAAAATGTTTGACAACAAACTTCTTCACACGATGAATCTAGACTTAGCCCATGTGGGTAGAACGCAAATTTTCCATCTTCTAATCGTACTCAATAGATGTAAAGCTATATTTTCATTATTGAAACCCAAGTTTCATCAATCTTAATTACTGATACCAAATTGCCCGGTTTAGCTATGTACATTTTATTATCCAAAAGAAAAAGGAACTTGACTCTCCCGTAGCTGACATTGTATCCCACTTTGATTGTGAACGTATGTTCGGATTTATTATGTTTAAGTTTCTCCCAAAACTAATCCTATTTTCTGTTTTTTCTTCATCTTTCAACAGGCGGTGGAAAGGCGTGGTGAAATGATAGTGCGCATTCTGGAGCCCCGCTGCATGGGCAGCCGGCAGGCCGTCGAGGCTGGTCAGAAATTTCTCAACAAGGCTGATGCCCGGCACATGGTGCAGGTAAGCAAGCTGACTGCGTGATACTCTAGCGCTACTAAGCAGTTGTACTAATATGTCGTTTCTACTCTCTCCTGTCGATTTCACCTTGGCTGGTAGCTGGTGGAGATTGTTAAACGACCCGGTCAAACTCTCGGCCTGTACATCCGTGAGGGCAACGGTGCGGACCGGTCCGATGGGGTGTTCATTTCTCGGATAGCACTCGAGTCGGCCGTCTACAACAGTGGCTGTCTGAGGGTAAGTTGTGACACGGCGAAGGCGAAAGTACTTACAGATGTCATTTTCTCATTAAAAAACTGTGCTGAAAAAGAAACGATACAACTCCCCGAGGCGTTAAATTGATTTGTTTTCATTGCGCGCATCACTGCGGTGAAATTTGATTCCACTCTTCTCCTTTTTATTCACTTTGCTCCTACTGACGACAGAGGCGGGGCTGAGCGGATGCGCTTGGCCTCAGGGAGTGCGAAAGAAAAATGCAATTGGTCTGACGGATAATTGGTTATTTTTCCGACCTGTTGCGCTCTGAGTTGATTAAAAACTTTTACAAACAGCAAGAGTTACTTTCGCGAATGAACTGACAAATTATCACACACACACAAAGCGCAGAAGTAGAGATTATTCAAATTAATAACACAGTGGAAAAATTTTATTGCTTTAGCTTCTATGCATGATTTTATGATGTGATTTGATGCAAAAACACATTTCCCCGAGCTCGGATCCATTCCAAAGTATAGAATTATATCATATGCTTGAATGTTCAAAAGTGTGTTCTATTTTAAAGCATATTTATAACAAAATTTGTTATTTAATTAACAAAACATTGTACAATCTAACTAATTCTGATCTTTTCTGCCAAAAACCTTACATAACTTGCTATAATTTGTAATAATCAGTAAGTAATTTTGATAGGAATTTTGATATTTTAACTATTAACGAGACCAAGTTTAGAACACAAGTTGATACAAAAAGTTCGCAACAAAATATCAAGATTTGATATAATCCTGATATTTTATGACTGATCGGGTTACCTAGTCTACTGGTAAGACCACCTTCAGCTCACGAATCTTTATTTAAACGAAAAACCTTAAAAAATCACTAGATTCAGTTGCATCTAAGCTTCATTATTTAGGTTTTAAAATTCTAGACTGCAACCGGAAACAGTCATTAGAAACTTTTCGGTGACTAAGTGGAGCAGGAGCTTGCTCTAGAGAATTTTGCAAATACCGTAAACTGGGGTGACTTTGATCAGCGGGGTGACTTTGATTACTCTACCCCTTTTTTTAATTTGTGAGAAAAATCGCTCGAAGAGCTTGATATTTGCCGTAATCTTCACTGATTATGTTTAGATATGTCTACATTGCTACTACCCATACATTTCTTGCTTTTAAAAGAGGGTTTTATATGCTCAAATATTAATTTGAAAATAACGTGGATTTTGAGCGATTTTTATTGCATACAAACAATTGGTTCAAGCAGATACAAAACAACAAGCTGCGATACGTAATGTTTGTTTATTTTGTGCCCAGCCATATTCCACGTGGGCTAGGTTTGGTGATTTTAGACCCCCTTTCCTTCAAGGACAGTCGTTCATGTATATTCTTAAATTTGGTATGAAACCTGGAAATTCGCCAATAAAGACTATTGACATGGAATGTGAATAGCCCCTGAATTGTTTTTGCCTTTCTCCTAGAAAGGTATAGCAATCACTTGCAAAACCGAAAGTATAAAAGTGCTCCAAAGGGCCGAATGGCATATATCACTCGACTCAGCTCGACGAATGAGCATTTTCTGTATGTATGTGTGTGTGTATGTGTGTGTATGTGTGTGTGTATGTGTGTGTGTATGTGTGTGTGTATGTGTGTGTATGTGTGTGTGTATGTGCAGATTTTTATTCTCACTCACTTTTCTCAGAGATGGCTGGACCGATTTTCATGAAATTAATTGCAAATGAAAGGTCTTGGTGCCCCATAAGACCCTATTAAATTTCATTGTGATCGGATTTTTAGTTTAGAGGTTATGTATCATAATGTAAAAATCATGAATCATCATTTTCTCAAAAACTACACTACCGATTTGAACAAAATTAGTTTCAAAGGAACGGGCTACCTGAAATACCTATAACTTTTGAATTTTATGAAGATTGAACTTGTGGTTCAAAAGTTATAAAAAGAAAGGTGCTTTGAAGACTGTTTAATCTCACTCATGTTTGTCAGAGATGGCTGGACCGATTCTCATAAAATCAGTGTCAAATGGAAGGTCTAGTTGCCCCAAAAGACCCTATTGATTTGTTTTGCAATCGGACTATTACTTTGCCTGTTATGTTTAAAAATGTGAAATCCAGCTATGAAAAGGAACATATTCCGAAGACTACTTGGACTCACTCACTTTTCTCAGAGATGGCTTACCCGATTTCCACAAAATTAGTGTAAAATTAAAAGTCTAACTGCCTCATAACACCCTATTGAATTTTACTGTAATCGAACTGTAACTTCGTCTGTAATGTACCGAAATGTGAAAATCACGAAACTTCATTATCTCAGAAACTACACAACCGATTTGATCAATATTATTATCAGGTGAGCGGGCTAGCTGAGGGTTAACTGATGAACAACACAGGTTAACAGAATCTAACAGTGGTTGTCTTTGAATTCAATAGGGTGTCCAGGGTCAATGTTTGGTTTCTATGCATCATCTCGATTACTGAAATACCCATATTGAGTATTATTCGGTCATTTTCGCCTGTTTCCTAGAAGTTGCCATTTAGCAATTTTCAATGGTGCCTGACGTCAATTGTTAGCTCCTTGCATCATTCTGGTTCCAGAGATACTCATATTGGATAGCATTTGTTTGTTTAGGCTGTTTTTCACAAACCGGTAGTCGCCATTTTGGATTTCAAAATGGTATTTAAGATAATTTCTGGCCTATGAGCGTTATTCTGGTTGAAGAAACGCCCATATTGGGTGTAATTCGATCATTTTCGGCTGTTTCCCAGGAACCGGAAGTCGCCAGCCTAGAATCCAAAATGAGGTCTGTGGTCGATTTCTGCTGCTGTGTATCATTCTAGATCCGGAGGTACTCATGTTAGGCGGGAATCGGCCATTTTTGGCTGTTTTCCAGAAACCAGAGGTTGCCATCCTACAATTCAAAATAGTGTCTGAGGTCAATTTTTAGCTTCTTGCAACATTCTGGCTCCAGAGATACTCATATTGGGTGGTATTTGGTCACTTTGGGCTGATTTTCAGAAACCGAAAGTCGTCATTTTGGACTTTAAAATTGCCTGTGAAATCAATTTCTGTCATCTGAGCGTAATCCTGGTTCCGAAAACATTCATATTGAATGGTATTTGATCATTTCCGGCTGTTTGCCAGACACCGGAAGTAACCATCTTGAAATTCAAGATTGTGTCTGTGATCAATTTTAGCTTCTGTCCATCTTTCTGGTTCCGGAGATACTCATATTTAAGGGAAATCGTCCATTTCAGGCTGTTTTCCAGAAACCGTAAGTTGCCATCTTACAATTCAAAATGTTGTCTGAAGTCGATTTGTGGCTCCAGTGCATCATTACGGTTCCGGAAATACCCATATTGGGTGGTATTTTGTCGTTTGTCGCTGTTTTTCCGAAACCGAAAGTCGCCATTTTGGATTTCTTAATGGAATTTGAAGACAATTTCGATCGATTTTAGCTCCTGTGTATCATTCTAGATCCGGATATTATTATATTGGGTGGAAATCGGCCATTTTGGCTGTTTTCCAGAAACCGGAAGTTGCCATCTTACAATCCAAAATGTTGCTTGAGGTCGATTATGGAACAAATTTGTTACCACTAAAAACATTTACCTGCCAAATATGGTTCCATTTAGTTGGTTAGCTCTCGAGATGTGCAGAAATTTGTGTATCATTCGTATGGAACCCCTCCTTTCTAGAAGAGCGAGGGCTGTCGAATCATTATGGACATATTTGTTACCCCTGAAAACATTCACATGCTAAATTTGGTTCCATTTACTTGGTTAGTTCACGAGATGTGCAGAAATTTGTGTTTCATTTGTATGGCACCCCTCCCTTTCAAAAGAAGGAGGGGTGTCAAAATATTATGGACATATTTTTTACCACTAAAAACATTTACCTGCCAAATTTGGTTCCATTTAGTTGATTAGTTCTCGAGATGTGCAGAAATTTGTGTTTCATTTGTATGGAACCCCTCTCTTATAGAAGAGTGAGGGATGCCAAACCATTATGCATATATTTGTTTCCTCTAAAAACATCCACATGCCAAATTCGGTTTCATTTGCTTGGTTTGTTCTTGAGTTGTGCAGAAATTTATGTTTCATTTGTATGGGACTCCTCCCTTCCAGAAGAGGAAGGGGTTTCAAACTATCATAGGAACCTTTATCGGCACCAAAAACCCCTACATACAAATTTTCACGTCGATCGGTTCGGCAGTTTTCGAACTTATATGGATCAGACAGACAGATCGGCTTGCATTTTATATGTATAGATTACAACATCAATATTTTAGAACCTAAAGAGTTAATATACATTTATTGGGTTGAAGCGTTAATGTAAATCTATTTTTACAAATAATAGTTTGAATGAGAAAGGCTGGGTCTGACCGCTAGGTGGATTAATTTAGGTTTAATTTTTAAAAACACATTTGAGTCGTTTTGAATTGTTCAAAGTTGTTGAAGCAGCAAAGTTTCACTCCAAATTCATCAAAACAATGAAGTGATCAAAGTCACCCCGGAATAATGATTGATATGAAAATTTTAGAGCACCTTTCAAAACAGCAGAGCTGTTGCTAAATTTTTGAAAAAAGTGACTGGAAGGGGCAATATCCACCAAAGAAGATTTTTTTCCATTTTTTTTGGCCTAAATCAAGCTAAAACTATCCTAGAATCAAAATCTACATCGCCCAAGTACAGATCTAAACTCAAAGTTCGCTTAAATCAATTTTTACCGAACAACTTTTATGCTCCAAAATCACCGATGCTCGGCTTACATAGTTACCTATGATCGCTATCGTGTTTCAAATTTAAAGTATAGAGGTCGCTTCATCAGGTTTCGACCGTTACAGCGTTTCTACAGCACGTGTTTACTCACAATTTCCCTTTGTTTAGTCGATGAGCCGTTCTCGTTGTGTACGTTCTCTGTTTGAGTTTTTCAATACTTTTTAACTGTGAGTCATATTCAAAAGTACTTAAATATGAGTGACAAGGTGTACAGTTACCATAAAGGCAGTGAAAGAAGAAGTACCAGAACAACCCGGAGTAAAATTAGTAACCGACACCCGCCATGCGTTCAAAGGCGATTCGGAGTACGTTAATACCTCGACGGAAAAATTAAAAACTCTTGATTTAAACCGTGGTCGCGATGATAATAGGGATTTCGGCTACTGGTTCATACATTTTTCGTTGTATTTACTACCTTTTCTGAATTAGAAGTGTGTAAAAACTGTAATAGTGATGTGCGGTTTTCACAGTCCAGCAAGCGTTACTAGGCTTCAAGATTCTTGTGTCTTGTTGGAACTGCGGTGATGCCGATATTTTTAACTGTTCTCTAATAGGGTAGGGAACATATTCTAAGCAGCTTTAGGAACCGCCTGTGTATTGAGACGAAATACTCTAAATGTGTTGGGTGAAATTCAAACAGAAGTATATCAATCTGTTCTCTATCTTTTTCTCTGTCAGAGCTTGTTGCCAGATTGTAAAACTAAGTTAGCAAACATTAACAATAATCAATTGAAGTTACCAATCGAGGGACACTATTCCAATCACCCCGAACCTATTTTAAGCAGTGTCATCTGTTTTGCAGGCCTTTTTTTCAGCACCCAAAGTGGCTCCTGAATGGCTGCAATACAGGTCGATTTGTTTCGAATGGTGATTTCTGTGTGATTTCTTTGTGATTAACGGTATTTCTTATCTTCGTAATAGGATTGGGCGATCTTCGGGGAAAGATCGATTTTGAGAATCGATTCATTCAAACGGTCCTTTGATCGATCCACCCAAAAGATCGGAGCTGCGGAATCGATCTCAACTGGATCGATCTTTTATAGCACTTTTTTGCGGCGCTGTGAAATTCATAACTGATTGGAACTAAAGTTTATAATGTTATAGCACCGTCCGTGGTTATAATGCACAGGAGATAGAATAGATTGTTTTATCAAGTTCGAAAGGTTGTTAAAGAAATATACCTTAAAGTTACATCATTTGAAAACTTTGGTTATGTGTTTGTTAGCGTGTCGGAACATCATTCAAAATACATTGCAGAATCATACGTCAAAATATCACACTTTTTCTCTATTGTGTGTGGAATGTGATACAGGATAGCAATGATTATGAGATGGTCGGTGTGCGACCAGTCCGGACCAAGCCCCATTTTTTTCGAAAATTAAGTCACTGACGAGGCGGGTAAAATGTTGTATTAGGGATCGCAAGTAAAACTTGGCTGCTGACAACTGAGTCGAACAGTTTCGCAGGCGAGCTATTTGTCCAAAACCCAGCCGACTCGCCATCTGTAATACCAAAATTGGTCAGGCGAGTAACTCGCCGCTCGCCTCGTTTTCTGTGATACGCCAGAAAAAAGTCGAATTTCGCTCGTTGGGTTATGTTTAGTTGAGTTACGTTTTAGTTGGGCTCCCGCTCGTTGGGCTATAGCCCAACTGAATCGAAGCCAAACATCATTTCTGATAACGTTGATTTTCGTTTGAGGGGTTTGTGGATGCATTTTAACGCAGAAAGTAGAATTCATTCAAATAAAAACAAATGAAGCTGAGTATATATGTAAACAAACAATATTTTAATCAATTGTTAGAAAAACAATATAAGTTTTCTGGCGTAATAATGCAACGTAGAGCTATGCGTATTTTTGAAAGTATTTGAGAACACGTTATTATTGAGCACTCATTTTTGGCTTCAAATGTGTGATGTGTGGCTTAAATGAGCCAATTTCGAATTTGGCCCTATGCTGCACTTTTCGTATTTCTTTGCAAATTTGACCTTTTGCATGGCATCAAACGAAGCTCTATTAATATGGAAAACATTGAAGAAAATCCAAAAAAGTAGGAGAGAAATTAGTACAAGCAAGATCATTCTCAACGAATGGTTTTGAACTTTTGCGGTTTGTCAACCAACTCAACGGTTTTATAGAACTTTTCTTCGTTCCCAGTTGTAGTCCTAACAACAAGAAACAATCGGTGTGCTCTTTGATCGATTTGCAACTTTGACAGCTCAGCCCGACGACTGATAGTTTTTCACTAGATGAGCTGCGGGTTCAGTGCAACTAGCGAAATTCGACTGTATAACCAAAATTTCCTAGAGCTTTGAGCGCCGATTACTCGAAATAATGTTTTTGGAGCTTGGTTCGATTTGAATGCACGCCGATCATATCATATTTGCTAGTTCGTCACCAGTTGCATTTTTTTGCAGGAATGGAATGGACTATAAGGAGGCATAATAATGTCATAATCGCACGCAACCATTCAAAACCCGATAAAACAACGAAACACGATCACTGACAATGACTCAAAATTGGATCTAAAAAAATTGCTGCATGCTGAAACATAAATTAAATTTTTAAAAGATCGAAAAGATCAAATCGAAAAGTAAACGATCTTTTCGATTTTTTCAGGGCTGAAAAATCGATCAAAAAAATCGAAGATCGGAGCGGAAAAGATCGATTCTCTTTAGATCGATCCAAGATCGACCAATCCTACTTCGTAAGATAGCTAGACAATCAAAGTTTTCGTTTCCATCATTGGAATTGTCGATATTGATCAAAATCCAGGAGTTTGGGGCCTGCTTTCTTCGACTGATTTAAATAAGTGCCACTGCTTAAGCCGTTCCCTACCCTACATACTCATGCTTTTGGGTTAACCGTTGGACCGAACATGTATGAGTTTTGCGTGGGATCGGACGCCAACCGCGTCAAAGTCGCTGTGCATCGCATGTCCAATATCGCGAATGAGTCTAGGCGCAGCCTCACATCAGACAAAAAAAGGAAGACGAGGCAAAAAGGCCCAAGAGACAACTTTACAGCGCGTGAATAGCTGACTGATGGTAAAAAAATATTAGGGGCTTTATTATTGCGATTCTTAAGATTTAAAGCATTTTGAAACTTTAAACGCGTTTTTCTCAAAACCATGTTTTCAAAATTGGCGAGCAGTAGAACTGAAAAAGTTTACATCCGATTGACTTGAAATTTTAACTGTAGCTTCTTCATTAGATTATCTAGTGAAGTACACACGATTTTAGCGATTGATTAACAACAACAAAAGTTATAAACAATTAAAGTCGATTTTTTTTTTGTCGAAAAAGAATTTTTTTCCCAAACCGTTGCCATTTTGCAAAGAAAAATTTTAGAAATATAATCATGTGTACTTCACTAGCGACACTTATGTAGATAATGAAAAATTTTTGTTCTGGTGATAGGTGGAGTTGGGCACGACTGCTACTGCTCGCCGCGGAACAACTTTAAAAAAGCGGTTCACGGCAATCGCTGCACAGCCGCCATCTTGTAACAAAAATAGCAATGACAATTTTTTTCTACTCTGCAAGAGTTGCTTAATTCAATGATATATTACTTATATACCTTACATCTCAAATGTCCTTTAAAAAAACATGAAAAAAATCTTGTTTTTTTTAGCATTTGGTGGATATTACCCCTTAATGTATGCCAGTAATCATTTTAAAAATATCAAACAATTTAGTATTCAGTACATTCTTAAAATATTTAAGATATGTTAAAACAAATGTTCAAGTCACCCCAGTTTACGGTATCTAAAGAGTATAGCATGAATTCGGGCTTTCATTCCAATATGTGGAAATGCGGGTTCCGGTTATTTCACTAAATAATCGCCACTGGACTAACAACCTGAAATATAGCATTTCTTATGAAAAATTGGTCAATAAATTCATTGGTGATGGTTTCATTTTGTGCAGGGCACGGAAAATGATCTATCTTGCCCCTTTTCACCCTGGTTTTGCGTATTTTTGGAAATATAGACCATGTCTCGTGCCCTGCACAGGATGAAACTAAATAGTTTTTATATCTAACTACTAGGGGGATTGATCAAAAAACCGAAAACGCCAAAATAAAGGCTTTGTTATATGGAATAAACTTGCTGACACTAGGTACATAAAATCAATATTTCACTGTCAAATGTAAAACGATCACGATTTTTCGAGTTAAGACCACTGTGGCGTGATGAGAATGGGAAATGGGTAAAATTGTACGCGTTATGAAAGCAATGAAACTTTAGTTGCCATTTTAGCTTGCTCTGTTGACTAGTTCGCACGCGTTTCTTTTACGATCTCTTTTCCCATATTTTTTAGATGAAATGAAAGAATGAAAATTAATTTTTATAGATTAAGTGAAAAATCACGTGAAAAATCACCACTGAGTTAAAGCGGACAAGAAAATCTTATTCCGTTGATTTGTAAAATATTATCATCACATCGCATGGATGCTGGTTTTTTTTTTTAAAGGGAAAAAATTTTACTCTTTTTCTAAAAAAAAAAAATATTTTTAAAAATGCGTAAAATTATACCCATTTTCGATGTTTGATCTAGTGTTTGATCAAGTTAACCCTTCAAATGGGCTAACTCTCTTTTTTTGCGAATTGGTCGAAATTTTCCCCATTAATCATGATTTCCGTCTTAACGTGTAAGTACTCGTTTATCCTCATTACCATGTGCTCTTGCTTAGGGAAAGCATGTCGAATCTTTTTTTATTTGTCTCATTACAACAAAACGAATACTTCATTCGTTTGATATATTTCGTGATTATATTGCGTAGTATTTGAAACATAAACAACGATTTTTAAAATTCGCATAACATCAAACGACGCACACTGGGAAAAAATGAGCCCAAATTCCCACTAATTAGAAGACTAATTAGAATTAGGCTATTTTCAGCAACAAACTAGAAATATCTTTACAACAAATGAAAATATCAAACCAATATATTCTACAAAAATGCGAGGTCTAGCAGAATGAACAAAATCTTAGAACATCTTGAACTGTTTCAACGATTACAGAAACAGTTATGGACGAATAACTAATTTTGAGGAGTGTTCCTCGTGAAACTCTATTTCGTCATATCAGACGTACAGATAGAAGATTACAATGTTCAGCAATTCTTTTTCGATTTTTTAGATTTTCCTACAACTTTGCTGAAGAAAGCTATCTGGTATTTTGAAAATTAGAAAAAATAATTTTTATATCTAACTACTAGGGGTATTGACCAAAAAACCGAAAACGTCAAAAGAAAGGCCTTGTTATATGGAATAAATTTGCTGAAGACACTGGGTACATGAAATCAATATTTCACAGTCAATTCTGAAATGATCACGATTTTTCGAGTTTAGACCACTGTGCACGCGTAAGATTTAACCCTTTTCCCATTTTTCGATTCATTCGTTTTTCGACAACCGCATATGACAATAAAAATGGGTAAATATTTACCCATTAATGACTTTTCGACTCCTACCGTGTATGCGCATTCTACGCATTGATACAAAGGTCATCATTAGCACTATTTTGCATAATTTAGGACTATTGCGTCAGGGTTTTACAGGATTTCAATTTTTTATTGTTTTAATTGTCACCTCAGCCACTCAACTAGGTGAGCAATGTCTCTCTATCTCTCTCGAACACCTTCTCCAAGGTTTGCAAAGTTTCTCAGGGTCGGCCGATATGACGCAAATAGCAGTTGGGTTTTACATGCACTCTATATTTACGATAAAGGGGGGCTTAACCTGACTCTACTCTACCATGTGGCATTTTTAGCTTAACTAAGAACATACATTTTTATCTTAGGTCTATACACATGCTAGTTACATACAATCTCTCTGAAGAACTCTGCTACCGATGCTGATTGCTCTGTAGCTCGGCAACCTATGCCGTCACGTCGACGATACCGCTGTCTGCTGGCTGTTTCCGCAACTCTCCTCCTCCCAGGCCGCAACCATTGGGGAATTCAGCGAACCTTCGCCGTCCCACGGCTCGTTCGCTCGTCTTGCTTCTTGGTCCGAATCCAAATGACTTCGCTGACTGACGTACTGTCTACGCTTGGTGTTGATGGTAAAGATGGCGTAGCTTGTAGGTCGATCGCACGGAGGGCTTGCACGTGGCCAAGGTACTATCCCTGCGACTAAGCGATATTGCAAATTCTGGATCCTGATTCACTCTCCTCATTTGATCTTTGAGGTTACGTGTACAAACACTAGCTTTTTCAAGGCTTTTAACTTTACTCTACTAAACTGGTCTGGGCTTATCGAGCGATCAATTTGCAATGGCTGACGATAGCTCGCCAATATCGGATGTGCCTGATGATCCGCTGATCTTCGCCCCTGCTTCGGGTTTCATCGGTTATCAGCGTTGCCAGGTCATTTTTTCAAAAATCTGGAAAAGACAAAATAAAAATCTGGAAAAAAACTGGCAGTCATTTCGTGGGGTGAAAGGTTAATTTTTCGAATAAAAGTCTTGGGGTACGCAAAATTTGAGGTGACAAAATTGCAAAATTTCGCGCCAAAATTGAAGTGATGACCTTTTTGCGGAACAGAGAAAATAAAATCTGGATCATCCACGAAAAATCTGGATACTTGGATATCAAAGCTGTCTACCTGGATACATGTTCAAAAATCTGGATAATCCAGCTAAATCTGGATACCTGGCAACGCTGTCGTTTATGGTTATAGCATCGTTGTTCTAATTCGAGGTGTTATGGCAGTGCGATATTCTCATGCCCCCTGTGGTAACTTTAGTAGTTATCACCGACGGCTTCTAACCGAAACGGTTACATAATTCAATTAGGAGCCATCCCGTTCCACGTGGACAGGTTTCAATTCCCCCTCCCTCCCCGTGGACAACTGCTGATATAAATTCTAAAAAATTTGTATGGACCGTGGACATAACGCTGACCGCCACCCTCTCCCAAAGCTGTCCATGTGGAATGTGGATGGCCCCTTAGATTACCTAAGCCGTTATATACTCGGCAAGATACCCGGGTACTTTTTCAGACTTTATTGCTTTAAAAAAAAGTTAACCTAAACTCAGTTATTTAAGTTCATAGAATGCTTCTGATTAGTGAAAATAAACCATTTTCCATCATCAGACAGTTTACAGCAGCAGGGTGTCGAAGGGAGGGGCTTTGATTTTTTTTTACCCCATACCTACTCGGCTTCAAGATACAAAATCGGTCTAGAATTAAAAGTTAGAAGCATTTCATTTTGGTGGGTACCTGGGTACCTTGCCGAGCACTTACGGGTGTTAAGTACAATGCCGAATACATAACGGTAAGGACAAATAATAATATAGGTACACACAGAAGCTTTAAGTTCAAGAAGCGATCGGCAAACTTGTAGCATGAAAAGATCTTTTGTGGTATCAAAACAAACACAAAAATGCTCACAAAGTTTATTAAGTAATGCTCTTGAACTACCTTTTTTTATCATCACAGAACCTCGTTCCATATTGCAAAATATAAATATTCTCGAATATGTTTCAAAACTGTTTGCGTATATACCTACCACAGATAATACCATTTTTGTCATACCTAAATCTCTTTGATAAATTCCGTTTTTTCGCTATTGTATATTTGCAAGTGTGTACGCGAAGCAAAACTTTTGAAAAATGCAGCCTTGTTAATAGCTTATCATCTTGTTGATGACCGCCTGTTAGGAGGAGCACTTTCTGACTCTCTGTCAGAATAATTTCTCTTAGTTGCTATATTACCCTGACAGAATATCCATTTTGTATCCGTCTATACAAAATATACTAAATAAGATTAATCATTCGCGTTTTGTTTTGTGTTCCGTCTCCACTCCCCCGTCCAATGACCTTTGCTTTTTGGCTGTTTGCCAAAATGTAAAGCACAGCACAATTCAAATTGGTGTTTATCCCTAGGCAACATCAGAATGTGGCAGGAAAATCGGGCAAAATTTACCAGGAAACGTGGAAGCTCTTTTTTAGAATAAAAATAAGACTCGCTATTACTGTAAATTTTTCGAGGTATAGCTTTAATTTGCATGTCATGAAACCTCTAATTTTTCTGTAAATTATAGTTCTTCGCTAACATACTCGAAAATCATGGTATCAATATATATTTTCAATGCATAATTGTTGTAATATCTAGAACATAGATAAATTACCCTCTCAAAAGGACATTAATTGAACGCCGATTGAACCGTATAATGAGCGAAATTACACCATTCTTTCACGTTCATGTGAACTTCTATTGACTGACTCTGCATAGGAAGAACAACTTTTGGTCTTAATGCCACTCCAAAGTACTTTCGCTAAGTTTTGTTCCGGTTGCGATGGAAAAGTTGTTGCACATTTTTTTAGCGCTGTTAAGTAAGCAGCAGCTGGTAGTGCAGCCCACTGACACAGAAAGGACGTTTTGGCTCGGAGCCCGGAAAGCATCCGGTAACTAGTGCGAGTGTGATAAAGGAAGAGCAACATACAGGAACGTCTAGGTCTAGACGCAAGGGATAACGCTAGAGCTGAAACTGGGTCGATTTGTTAGAGACTGATGATGATGATCATGATGATGATAATGACTATAGTGTTGTGAGGGCGTATGAGGCGTCTCGGCAATGTCAGTGGAGAGAAATAATTCAATTAAAAGTTGCCTGATGGCCCGGGTGCAGCTGGTCGGAAATGTACTTCTTAGTATGCTTCAAAAGTTTAACTTTTCGATACAGTATTGTTCGGCAAACAGGGTTTTTCGTGTTAAAGTAACCTATCTAAGACTGTATCATTAGTGGTAAGGTTAGTTCAGTTTAGTTGCAAAGCCGTGTACTGTGTATATATGGAACGTAGTTCCCTACTAAAGTGAAGTAATATTCGCTTTGTTGCTTCAATGTTTGAGAAATGTTGATTGCAGCAATTGCAGTGGAAGTCATGAGAGAACAACGATAATAGGAGACCATATTGGAGTCGGCCTAGTGTAGTTGTGAAACATCTCTACCAACCACGCAGTGGCGTGAGTTCGAAATCAAATGCCCGAGATGGGTTACAAGAGCAATAATTATTTCTGTGGTAGATAAAAGGGAGAGGGGGGGTGCTCCCATACAAATAAAACACAAATTTCAGTATAACTCATAAATTAATCAAGTAAATAAGCTAATCAAGTAAGAAACGTTTCAATGGTGGTTCGACACCTCTCCCTCTTTTGAAAAGGAGGGCTTCTTTTCAAATGAAACACACATTTTTGCATGAGAAGATTTTTAGGGGGAAAAAATACTTTCATGATGGTTTGACACCCCTCCCTCTTCAGGAGAGGAGGGTATCATACATATGAAACTCAAATTTCTGCACAACTCGAAAACTTACCGAGCAAATAGAACCAAATTTGGCATGTGAAAGTTTTTGGGGGTGAAAAATGGGCTGGAAAACAGCCGAAAGTGACCAAATACCACCAAATATGGGTTTTTCCGTAATTGTGATGATGCACAGAAGCCAAAAATCAACCTCAGATACTATTCTGAATGCTAAGATGGCTACTTCTGGTTTCTGGGAAACAGCCCAACATTGTCGAAAATCACCCAATAGGGGTGTTTCCGGAACCAGAGCAGCGCTTAGAGGCCAGAAATCGACTCCGGGTGCCATTTCGAAATCCAATATGATGACTTCCTATTTGTGAAACAGCCGAAAGTGACCAAATCCCGAAATTGTAACGATGCATAGAAGTCAATCATCAACTTCAGGCACCAGGCACCATTCTAAGACGGCGACTTCCGGTTTTTGTAAAACAACCCAAAATTACCAATTACCACGCAATACGGATATTTTCGAGATTAGAATGATACACAGAAGCAAAAAATCGACCCCGGAAATCAATTTAAATTCTATGATGGCGACTTCTGGTTTCTTGAAAACAGCTCAAAAAGACCGATTACAACCCAAAATGGCTATTTTCGGAACCAGAATGACACTCAGAGACCAGAAATGAACTTCACATACGTTTCAGGAAAACAGCCTCAAATGGCCCAGTACCACCCGATATGGGTATATCCGGAACCAGAATGACGCCCAGAGGCCAGAAATCAATTTTACATGTTATTTTGAAAATCAAAATGACGGCTCCCGGTGTCTGGGAAACAGCCGAAAGTGACCAAATATGGTATTTCCGTAATCATGATGATGCACAGATACTAAAAAACCACCTCAGACGCCATTTTAAATTCTAGGATGGTGACTTCTGGTTTCTAGAAAACAGCCAAAAATGACTGAATACTCCATATAGATGGTATTTCCGGTATCAGACTGATGGTCAGGGGTCAGAACCTGACTCCAAGTTGACGAATTTCTTTTCTGGAAATCAGCTAAAAATGTCCGAATGGTATCCAATGTGGCTTGAAATTCGTGGTGGTGCACAAAAGCTAGGATATTTTCATTCCTATAAAACCAATCATTTCAAACGATTTTTCTTTTGAGTTTAAACGTATCTAATGTTCGATTCGTTATGCATTTACAATAAACAAATCGGAAGGTAAATCTTTGGGTGTAGGTGAATACAATTTAGCGTGTTTAAAATCATGTAAATAAAAAAAAAATGGGCGGAACGAAGTTTGCCGGGATAAATAGTTAAAAATAAATTAGTTTAAATAAATAACACAATTTGCACAATTAATACTCCAGCGTATTTATCAATATATTAGGTGACTGTAAGTCGTTACACTTATAAAATATCAACCGATATTACACACTTAATTTATCTCGGTAAACTTCCCAACAGCTGATTGGGCTCGGCAAAGTTTTCAACAAATGTCAGCAATATATTTCGACGAACATTCAGCAAATATATCGATTTACCGTAAACCAGCAAGTATTGACATTTTATGTGCCGAAGTTCTTGAAAATTCTGCCGAAAGTTTTTAGAACATATCGCTGAATTTATCAGCTGTTGAGTTCTCGGCAATAAAATCTAAGTGTGTATGTTACAAAGGAGAAAGTGTGAAACAGGAACACAGAAAGAAAAATAACCGAAAGCACAAAAACTATAAATTGGAATGTGTTGTTGCATTTTTTCATCCGTTATAGCACCATTTACGTTTATAATAGAATGTTTGTAATTTTTAAAGGTTTGTGTGAGCTCTGTGATGGTTCGGTTTTCACTGTGGAACGGGCTCAAACAATTAGAATAAAAGATTGATCCTTCCTGGGACGTTTGAGTATAATTTTCCCAGTTCTACACGTACTATAAAACAGATAATTGGAATATTGCACTCGTGTTGTTACCTTGCTCAGTGCCTGTATTTTTACTGTCGAGTTGGAAAGCCGTTCTCCTGGTCAAGTAAATTTGAAGTTGTTGTTTGTTGTTTCGTTGTAATTTGTTTAATGTTTCGTTGTAATTTATACACAGAAGGCGGTAGTAACAGTGATTTACAATTACGAAGACAGTCATTTTCAACGACATAGAAGACATAAAATAAAACGAGTGTAAATAAATATTAAACGGGACACAAACACTTATGGTTCTTACAATGTAAAAAATTTTACCTTTTTTACCGACCGGTTTCGGGTAAGCTGTTACCCATCTACGGGACGATGTCCAACCGGTTGGACATCGCCCCGTAGATGGATAACAGCTTACCCTAAACCGGTCGGTAAGAGAGGTAAAATTTTTTACATTGTAAGAACCATAAGTGTTTGTGTCCCGTTTAATATTTATTCGCGAGTTCTTACGTTGCACTAAAATTTGAAATTTAAAGTAAAACGAGTGTTTCCGATGTTTTATTATATATACAGATTATGTATGAATATATATGTTCAGAATAAAAAAAATGAAACAGCGGCGACCACGTGAAAAAAAAATCAAGAATGGTCTATGTACAGGTACATTCAAAGCCTTTCCAATAGTCTTGTCACCATCGCCCCACACCTTCTTCTCACCCTACCGTTGAAGGAGTTGAAAAACCGCAGACCGCTGTTACAATCTTTTCCAACCATCACGTACTGGCAACAGAAGCCAGTTTTCGGAAGTCGGGGTCTCATTCGTTGTTTTGCTTTCGTCTCGATTAGACGCAAATTGTTCATCTCCGTTTGAGTTTGCAAAATAACAATACACGAGTTATCGTACGGGTGTTTTTTTGTCGATTATTTCTTGTGCTGCGCGATAACAATAGCCGGTAGTTTATCGGCAGAAACATCTTCTGCACACTGGTAGGGGCAGGCTACCCCGCCAGTGATCCGATACGCAGCTGATATATCAGCAAGAATAATTCTCCCGCACCGCTGTTACCCCGCTAGCAGCACGGACCACCATACGATCGAGCGAGTGGAAGTCAACTACAAGTGGCATCTACAAGGTCGCGTGTAGGATACGGCCACTGTGTCACAACACGAAGCTGGATCGTCATTGTTTGTTCTGCGGAGACGCTCGATTAATCCTACTATCAGCCGTGAGGTCGTGACTTAGACGTTCGGTGAAGTATTCACTTTAGAATTTTTATCATTATTATTAATAGTATTATTATTGTTATTATTATAATTATTATTACTATTATTATTATTATTATTATTATTACTATTATTATTATTATTATTATTATTATTATTATTATTACTATTGTTATTAGTATAAGTATTACTGCCTTTTTTTTAATTTTGATCCATTGTAGTTTGAAAAATTGTTTTTAAAATTTAATAGCAACTATTTGACCCCCCCCCCCCCCCCACATTCGAATATTTATCGTTTGTGTGCGGTAGAGCGTAACGCTCCCGCAAAATGGACGACATGCAGGTGCAACTATTCCTGGATGTGGAAACAACTGGGGAAGAGATTGAGATCTCCCCCATCAATTCCCCTCTACCTTCCCCGCTACCTAGCCCCGTACCAAGGGTACCGGCAACACGGGTGAAAGCTTACCCAGATGCTTCGAAAGGTCCGTTCGTAGTTTACTTCAGGCCCATAAAGAAGCCTCTAAATATAATTCAAATCGGCAAGGACCTGGCAAAACAGTTTTCGGACGTAACCGAAATTACAAAGGTTAGACCGAACAAACTGCGAGTTGTTGTGAGTAGCTTGAAGCAAGCAAACGCAATTGCTAGCTACGAGCTCTTCACGAGAGAGTACCGCGTGTACATCCCTGCCAAGGACGTGGAGATCGACGGTGTGGTTACCGAAGGAAGCCTCACGGTCGATGACATTTTGCGTCACGGGGTTGGCTGCTTCAAAAACCCCCTGATTCAAGATGTAAAGATACTGGATGTCAAGCAATTGCATTCAGTATCCATCGAAGAAGGGAAGAAGAAATTCTTCCCTTCGGATTCCTTCCGTGTAACATTCGCCGGATCCGCACTGCCGAACTACATCTCTTTGGACAGGGTTCGTCTGCCTGTACGCCTGTTCGTACCGCGGGTCATGCATTGCCAAAACTGCAAGCAGTTAGGTCATACAGCCACCTACTGCTGCAACAAGGCACGCTGCAGCAAGTGCGGAGGCAATCATGCTGAGACCGCTTGCAGTGAGGATACTGAAAAGTGTCTTTACTGCGAGGGAACTCGGCATGACCTTTCGGCGTGTCCCGCGTACAAACAGCGCGAGGAAAAAATAAAGCGTTCCCTCAAGGAACGATCAAAGCGCTCTTTCGCAGAAATGCTGAAGAGTGCTGAGCCACCCTCGACAGGAAACATCTTTTCCTTTTTGCCAACCGATGAGGGTACATCTGACGATCCCGTCGAAGGGTGTTCTTATGCCATGCCAGAAGGATCTAGGAAGAGGAGAATGATCAACTCTCCTAATCTTTCTCGCAAAGGTCGCAAGATAACCCCTAGCGGAATGACCAATAAGCCAACACAAAAAGGAAGCGGTGAAGAAAAACCGAAGCAAGTACCTCCCGGTTTTAATTTTAAATCAAACCAGGAGTACCCACCGCTTCCTGGGGCACCAAAAACCCCTCGGGCACCCATTTCTCGATCAGAAGATAAAATAGAAACAGGGTTCATAAAATTTTCTGATATTGTGGACTGGATATTTAAAACATTCAACATACCAGATCCCCTACAAAATATTCTTCTTGCCCTTCTTCCTACAGTGAAAACCTTTTTGATGCAACTAGCAGCAACTTGGCCCCTCATTTCAGCTATCATATCTTTCGATGACTAATACGGCGAAAGAGGTTAGGAATTTTATCACTGTATTACAGTGGAATTGCAGAACTATCATCCCCAAATTCGATCTATTTTCTCATTTAATAAATACATACAATTGTGACGCATTTGCGCTCTGTGAAACCTTTCTCAATTCAAACGATCAACTCAATTTCCACGATTTTAACATTATTCGTCGAGATCGAGACTCACACGGTGGAGGGGTACTTTTAGGGATTAAAAAGTGCTATTCCTTCTTCCGAATCGACCTCCCCTCGATCTCGAATATTGAAGTCGTTGCCATTCAAACGAATATGGATGGAAAAGACCTATGCCTTGTTTCGTTATATATGCCTCCATCCGCGCGGATTGAACAGAAGCATCTCACTGATATAGCAGAGTTGCTTCCCGCGCCTTTTTTGATATTGGGAGATTTTAATTCTCACTGTTCGCTATGGGGGTCGCTGTACGACGACAACCGATCTTCTTTAATCTGTAACTTGATCGACGACTTCAATATGACAGTTTTGAATACTGGGGAAGCGACACGTGTACCTAATCCTCCAGCACGTGAAAGCGTGCTTGACCTATCCCTCTGCTCGACATCACTAGCGCTAGATTGCCGGTGGAAAGTAATCAACGATCCCCACGGTAGTGATCATCTTCCAATCGTTATATCAATTGCTAATGGTTCAACTCCCCCGAACCCAATCAATATTTCCTACGACCTTACACGTAATATTGATTGGAAGTGTTATGAGTCTATTATAGCGCAATCTATCGAGACTCACGAGGAACTTCCTCCGGAGGAAGAATACGCGTTCTTAGCTGGCTTGATAATCGACGCCGCGACTCAAGCTCAGACGAAACCGATACCCGGGGTAACGATTAGACAGCGCCCTCCCAACAAATGGTGGGACAAAGAGTGCTCTGAGCTGTACGCGCGAAGGTCCGCGGCGTATAAGGACTACCGGGAGTACGGCACTGTCAACCTGCTTCGAAAGTACGAGGCACTGGGCAGGCAGATGAAGAGCTTAGTAAAGGCGAAAAAACGCGGGTACTGGCGGCGGTTCGTAAACGCGTTGTCCAGGGAAACAGCGATGAGCACTCTTTGGGATACCGCCAGGCGCATGCGGAACCGTGACGTTTCGAATGAAAGCGAGGAGTATTCAGATCGCTGGATACTCGATTTTGCCAAAAAGGTCTGTCCAGACTCTGTACCGGAACAGAAAACCTTTCGCGACGCGTTATTAGTAACTACGGAAGAGCCTCCATTTTCGATGTTGGAATTTTCAATGGCTCTCCTGTCGTGCAACAATAAGGCTCCAGGGTTAGATAGAATAAAATTCAACCTGTTGAAGAACCTACCCGACTCTGCAAAAAGACGCTTGTTGAATTTATTCAACAAGTTTCTTGAGCTAAATATTGTTCCGCATGACTGGAGGGAGGTAAAAGTCATTGCTATTCGGAAACCCGGGAAACCTGCCTCTGATCACAATTCATATAGGCCGATTGCGATGCTCTCTTGCCTCCGGAAATTAATGGAGAAAATGATCCTCTTACGGTTAGACAAATGGGTCGAAACAAACGGGTTACTTTCAGATACTCAATTTGGCTTTCGCCGGGGCAAAGGGACGAACGATTGCCTAGCGTTGCTTTCTACTGAAATTCAACTAGCCTTTGCTCGAAAAGAGCAAATGGCTTCTGCGTTCATGGATATTAAGGGGGCTTTTGACTCTGTCTCTGTAGAAGTTTTAAGCGCGAAACTTCATTCGCAGGGACTTTCACCATATTTGAATAACTTTTTGCTCAATTTGTTGTCAGAAAAGCATATGTATTTCTCACATGGCGATTCGACAACTTCCCGAATTAGTTACATGGGCCTCCCCCAGGGCTCATGTTTAAGTCCTCTCTTATATAATTTTTACGTCAATGACATCGATGAATGTCTTGCAAATTCATGCACGCTAAGGCAACTTGCAGACGATAGCGTTGTATCCATTACTGGTGGCAAGGCTAGCGACCTGCAAGGACCATTGCAAGATACCTTAGACAATTTGTCTGAATGGGCTCTTAAGCTGGGTATCGAATTCTCTCCGGAGAAAACTGAGCTGGTCGTTTTTTCTAGGAAGCATAACCCAGCTCAGCTGCAGCTCCTACTAACGGGTAAAACGATCTCTCAGGTTTTAGTCGCTAAATATCTCGGGGTCTGGTTCGACTCCAAATGCACCTGGGCTTGTCATATTAGGTATCTGACACAAAAATGCCAACAGAGGATTAATTTTCTTCGTACGATTACCGGAACTTGGTGGGGTGCTCACCCAGGAGACCTTCTAAGGTTATACCAAACAACGATATTGTCAGTTCTTGAGTACGGCTGTTTCTGCTTTCGCTCCGCCGCGAACACGCACATTATAAAATTAGAGAGAATACAATATCGTTGTTTGCGTATTGCCTTGGGCTGCATGCAGTCGACCCATACGATGAGTCTTGAAGTGCTAGCGGGTATTCTTCCGTTGAAACATCGTTTTTGGAATCTCTCTTACCGGTTGCTAATTCGATGCACAGTTATGAACCCATTAGTAATTGAAAATTTCGAGAGGTTGGTCGACCTTCAATCTCAATCCAGATTTATGACTTTATATTTTGACTATATGGCTCAAGATATTAATCCTTCTTCATACGATTCCTCCAATGTCGCACTTTTAGCTACTTCTAATAATGCTATATTCTTCGACACCACCATGAAACAAGACATTTCTGGTATCCCGGATCAATTGCGACCCCAAGAGATCCCTAAGATTTTTTCCAATAAGTTTAAACATGTTAGTTATGATAAAAGCTTTTACACTGACGGATCTAATCTAGATGAGTCCACTGGCTTCGGTGTTTTCCACGAAAATTTTACCGCCTCCTACAAACTCGATGCTCCTGCTTCCGTGTACGTCGCAGAACTTGCTGCTATTCAGTACTCTCTTGGAATCATCGAAACCCTACCCATAGACCACTACTTCATCTTCACAGATAGTCTCAGTGCCATTGAGGCTCTGCGATCAATGAAGCCTGTGAAGCACACCCCGTATTTCCTGGGGAAAATACGGCGGTTTTTAAGTGCTTTAACAGATAAAAATTACCGGGTTACCTTAGCGTGGGTCCCTTCTCATTGCTCGATTCCGGGTAACGAAAAGGCTGACTCTTTAGCTAAGGTGGGTGCTATTGACGGCGATATTTATGAAAGACCAATTGCTTTTGATGAATTTTATAGCATTTTGCGTCAGAGAACACTCAACAGTTGGCAATCATCATGGAACTCAGATGAACTGGGACGGTGGCTACATTCCATTTTTCCTAAGGTATCGACGAAAGCATGGTTCAAGGGGTTGGATGTAGGTCGGGACTTCATTCGCGTGATGTCCAGACTTATGTCCAATCACTATACGTTAAACACGCATCTCTTTCGTATAGGGCTTGTAGACAGTAATCACTGCGTTTGTGGCGATGGCTACCATGACATCGAGCATGTTGTTTGGTCGTGTACCGAATACTGTGGTGTTAGGTCTGAGCTTATAGATTCCCTTCGGGCCCGAGGAAAACAACCGAACGTACCCGTTAGAGACATTCTGGGAAGCGGTGATCTCCAGTACATGACACAGCTATACGTGTTCATAAAACACGCTGGTATTAAAATATGAAACTCTTCTATCTATTTGTTAGATTACCATTCCCGCTACACGCTGAAAGAAGATGATACACTAAGCTGGAGACACCCAAACGAAGACTCGGCATCTTCATGTTCACGCAGACACCTCAGTCCAAACTGCTCAAATAGAACATCACTGCTTAGCCATGTACAAATAAATAAATCGTATAACTCAATATAGTTGAAATCAAAATTGTAACTCCCCTCCTCTCACCTTAAATCCCCACTAGCTCGTAGTCGGCCGCGAGAATAAAGAAAAGGCCTCCCTCTTTTCCCTGCTAATTAAGAATTTAAAAAAAATGTACTTGGCTCAGTTAAACATAAATTGTATCGTGCCGTGTCGTATAAACTATTTAAAAACAAAAAAAAAAACAAACGGGGTCAGGCTTATCATCCGGTAGTGGGGAATTTGAGAACGCTGAATAAGTATCCAGTGTGTGTGATGTGGTTTCGGGCAACTTCTTCACTAGCGACAAAAGATGGATGTATTACTACATCGACAGTCCGAGCGTTAGCCAAGTAGGACAGTGGGTTGCTACTGAATGGTGAACATATTCTTCCATAGTAAAATGAGCAATTAGGTTACATTTTCATTCAGTGATGTTTCGTCAAAGCAAAAACACAAAAATACTCATATTGAGTTGTTTAAATTGAGTGCTGTAGTAACTTTTAGAATATAGTTAGAATGAATCGTTTATATTTCAAATTGTTTCCAGTAACAATATGCACATTACTCCTCATTATAGATCTCGTATCTCCTGTTGGAGCGATTTTAAGCTAAGGATAAAGTAACATCCAGCAGAACCATAACTGAACGTTGTGGTTTTATCAGGTTCATTGGAAGCGTAACTACACATACGTAACACAAATAAAGTCAACGTTAAATTTAGTTTTATTTATTGTGGTTTTCGACTGTTCAGGTCTACGGTTTTTTGACAATTTTCTCATATTTTCTTGATCATTGGCCACGATGGCTCTAATTTTGTTTGTTTTTTTAGTCTGGATTTTTGGCTCTTAACTATTTTTGTTTTTAACAATACAAAGCATATGTACAGTACAGTACACTGCCAATGAAAATCAACTTCTCGATTTCGGAACTGACCTAATGAACTAACTCTGCGCATAATTTTCTTGGGTCAAGAAAATAAACCATTGACCACTTTAAGGCTCAAATTTTGAACAGGGACTTTTCCGAAGAGACGAAACTTTTGAACTTTATCGAAAGTCAAATTTTTCTCATTCATTCTATTGGCATTATACAATTATACAATTATACAATTGGCATTGTCATTATACACGAATAGTAGTGGCAGAAAAAAAGGGTAGTAGTTTTAACTTTCATCAGAATAATGCAGACATCTCAATTTACTCAATTTCGCTTAATCAATAAAAAGAGTGTTTTCTAAATCAATTATTTTCGATCCGTCATTAAATGGCTCCCAGAACAGCCTTCCATGCATTATTCCTATTTAGATAAGGGAAGACATCTGGCTTCTTACTCTACTTCCTCATCCACCTCAATGATCCCTGTTGTTTTTTTTTCATAAGTGATGCCATTCACTCGGAAAATACTTGAATGTTTTTAATGCTTTTTATCAGCATTATGCACAATTCCCCCTGCAGGCGATAGTTTTACCGTCTGGGGATTACCGGAGAATCTGCATCTTTAATATCCTTTAAATCAAACGTGTCATCCATCAATGATTATGATTCATTCATTGACCCATCTGAATTGTACTCTCCGCACAAGCAATATGCCTGGTATGTTCCAAACCTAATCCAGAACGGACTCAAAAGTAGAAATAAGCTTACACTACACTATTTACTTCCGACATTGAGCAGCGGTGCTGTTCATATGCTTCACGCAAAACCGTATTAATTCCCTACGCACTTTTAGATCTTTTGATAATTAATATCAGTGATGATCCAAGTCGGATCTCTTACTACACCCGTATTTGTACGCTTTATACTTTATTTTAAATGCTAACTTGAAAATATTTTAAATTATAACAGGTGACATCATAGAAATAACATAAATCAAAACAACGAAACATGTTGTTCAGCAACACTGCCAGCGAGCCTGATGATAAATTTTAACGCACTCGGGGTTTCCAATTTCAACCAATCAGCGAGTGGTTCCCAAAGTGGATGCAAATCTATACCCAGTTGTCTCCCCTTAGCTATTTAGTACGGACCGATCGTTTAAGTATAATAAAAAATGTGTAGCATTCAGTGTTGCCAGAACATGCACATTGTAATCCACACTTTTGAATGCATTGGGACTCAGGATATTCTAACGACAAAATGACCAACGAAATTGTTTCAATTGTCGATCCGATTGATGATGATTGAGTTTATCTTAGTTTATTTGTTATAGTAAATGTGATGACATTTAAAATCAACAAACTGCTATCATTCTTCAAGCAAATCTTATTAAAAGTTCATTTTTTATATATTACTCTAAACAGGTAGGAGATGAGATTCTCGCCGTAAATCTGGTCGACGTTACACGAATGTCGCTAGACGATGTAGTGATTATAATGTCAATTCCGCGACGTCTAGTTCTAGCCATCCGACAGCGTCGCGGTGCTCGAGGAGCCAATTCCCCTGGACCCCACCAGTTGTCGCGGCCGGAACATAAACCACCTCCTGTGGTGGTTATCAAGCGCGACTTGCGGGACGATGATCTAGACGATTCGGATCGAGTACCACGCTCTTCACGATCGTCCCGTGAGAGACGAACGGGAGACGGCCGGGAAATGACCGAGTCCCGGTCACGGCTGGGACTAGGCCTAAATAATTACAGTCCCCAGAGCGAACAGCTCGATTTGTACTACAGTAGCCGCACCGGACAACCAGTGGAGACTCCGAGTTGGGGTTACAAACCACCGCCACCACCATCTGTAATCACCGAGCAGCCGAAGGGAACGCACGGCTTCCAAACATCGCACTCTTACTATCAGAATGCTGGAACGCTGGAAAGTTTAGCCGAGAAAGTACACTCCTTCTATCCCAGCACCAATCGGCGACTATCGGCCGGTACAGGCGTCAGCATGTCTCAATCCCACCAACGGTTCCCACGCAGTGGCTCGGATCAACATCTGCCACGGGTAGAATATGCAGATTACGCATCGCTCGGTCGCCATGCTTTGTTACGGTCTAGCCTAAAATCGGACCTCGTACAGGCAGCTCCCATTGCCGGCGGTACCCTAGGCCGTTATGGACGTTATGAACCTCCACCGTCATCGCGCACCACAAAATATGGGCCGTCGCCATTGGGCGCTACTGGATCTCTGCAACGACGTTCTCGCCCAGCGCTGGATTATTCAAGCGATACAGAAGCCACAATTGGTCCCAGGCCTAGTTATTACTATTACAACCACCCAGCGATGGCTGCCGCAATGGGACGTGGTAGTACGCAAGCTCTCGGCGGTGGTCCCGAGTACGCCAAATTTAACTCTCTACCACGCGAACGTCCCGGTTCCCGGATGGGTCTCCGAAGTCGTATCGGTGAGCGCCTGCAAGACGAAGCCGATGGAAACTTATCCGCTCCCGAGTACTCACTGCCCATTCGAAGGGATCCACGCGATTTACGCCAGCGAATAACCGCTAGCCCATCGATATTTACTTCAGACGAATACCGAGCCTGGCTGCGACGTGCTCCCAGCAGTTCAGCCATATGCGAACAGATGCGGGCATCTCGCGATATCCTGAATCAGCAGCGGGCGCATCGTTTTTCTTGTTCAGCCGAAAATATTCACGACGTTCTCAAGAACACCGAACACATCTACAGCAGTCGCACTGGTCTCACAGGCGGCACACTAGATAGGCACAACCTTACGGTGGGTGGTCCACGCATGTCCTCACTGCCAGTACGATCCATGTCTTCACAGCACATCGGACCGTCGTCCATTCGATCGCCCAGTGTTCGCCGTATGCGCCAGCTGCTCGAATTGACTCAAGGCGGTCCGGGTGGTGTGCCTGGATCGGCAATGGCAGCACTTACTGGCCATCAGAGTCCAGCACCGACACCAAGCACAACACTGCCTAGAACTCATCGACAGATCGATATTAATCCGGCGGAGTACACCAAATATAAGCTGGATAAGCCCGGTAAGTAAAGCGTGTTAAGATTCATTTATGGCATTCTTAACATTGGATGAAATTTCTTTTCTTCACAGTTGTAGACGCTATCGGTATGTCAGGTATGCTGTGGATACATCTACTCGCAGGTCGTGGTTTGCGGTCCATGTCCGACACCACGCCTCAAGTGCAACAACCGATGATTCGTGATCTGTATTGTGTGCTGGAATGTGATCGAATCCACAAGGCTCGAACGGTTGTCCGATCGGGTGACCTTCAGTTCGATTGGGATGAATCGTTCGAGCTTGATCTGGTTTGCAACAAGCAGTTGGACGTTCTGGTTTACTCATGGGATCCACAGCATCGACACAAGTTGTGCTATCGAGGTGCCCTGTCGCTTACCACATTGCTCCGACAATCACCGATTCATCAGTTGGCATTGAAAGTACGTTAATTGTAAAGGAAAAGGTAAGTTGTATTTATCGCAATCAATTAATCTTGCTTTTGTTCTGGGATCAGGTTGAGCCACGAGGTACAATCTATCTGCGACTACGGCATACAGACCCGTTCCAGCTATATCGTCGCCGTGGGTTGCCCAGCTTACGAGCGAGCGTACCGGCACTCTTCGGTGCTGACCTGGAAACTGTTGTGACGCGCGAGTCTAAGGGTGCTCCGGGAAGCGCTCCAGTTCCTATAATTTTACGTCGCTGCGTGGAAGAAGTCGAACGACGTGGATTGGACATCATCGGCCTGTACCGACTGTGCGGTTCAGCTACCAAAAAACGATTGCTCAGGTAAATTGTTACCATTTGCTTGACTGATAGATTGTCCATAATGGTTTATCGATTTATTGCAGGGAAGCTTTTGAGCGTAATAGTCGAGCGGTGGAATTAACGCCAGATCACGTACCGGATATTAACGTTATTACAGGTGTCCTGAAAGACTACTTGCGGGAACTCCCCGAACCGTTGTTCACTAAATGTTTATTCCAGATGACCGTTGATGCACTAGGTAGTTCTGTCCGTTAGAGCAGGAACTGAATCACTAACCACTTCATTTTTCCGTTTGATAGGTGTTTGCTTACCGGATGACCCGGAAGGTAATGCTAAACTAATGCTTAGCATTTTGGACTGTTTGCCAAGAGCGAATCGGGTAAGTGACAGCACGACGATTATCGTTCATAAATTATTTCTACGATTTCGCAATATTTCACAGGCAACATTGGTCTTTTTGTTAGACCATCTGTCGTTGGTAGTTTCGGCATCGGAACGAAACAAAATGTCCGCCCAAGCTCTGGCGACCGTAATGGGTCCTCCACTAATGCTGCATTCATCTAGTGCCGGTCCGAACGAGGAGATCGATCACGCACAACCGATCGCAGTGCTCAAATATTTACTGCAAATTTGGCCCCAACCACAGCACAGCACCACCGGCGGCCACGTTGGTACCTCAGGTAACGTAATCTCTGACTTCCTGCTAGCAAGCGTCCAACTGCAAGTCTAGTTGTTGTGTGTTGTTATCTTTTATCGTTTCCCATCTTTCCATCGATTACCGTTTGTGTTCTTTTTCTAGCGAACGCAGCTCATTTCGCCAGCCAGTCTGTCACGCACGGCATTTCGGTATTAGTTGTCATTCCTTCAGTGTCAACGAAAGAGTCCTTCAACTCGGACTCACGATTGTTTTGATTGCATTTTTGCTGATTGAACGGAACTGCCTGCTCTTGTGTTTTCCGGTTTTTAAGTTGCTGTTTTCGTAATTCTTTTTTGTTTATTCTCGCAGGAATCGCCACTTCTTAGTCCACCACTTGCTCTTTTACTTATATACATTTTTTTCCCTTAGCCAAATCTCCACCTTCTCGTGCCCATTCATTTTTAATCATTCATCCTACCCACACTCAAACATTAACACACATGCGCGTGCCACTGAGTCGTCATAAAGCAAACACTGTCTCAGTTCGTTGTTTTAAATTCATCTGCATTTTACTGAAACTTTTTTACAATTTGCAATGTTCTTTGAATAAAAAAATTCTATTCAGTATAGTAGACAACCCGATTGGCGAAGACACACCTAAAATTATGTAAAAATTCTGTTATTTTCTGTGTGTAAATATTCCTACAATTTGAATTGCTTCTACACTTTGACCAAAAGCTATCAAAAACACAATTCAACTATTCAACACAAACTCTGCAAATGCAAACAAAAACAAGTCACAAAGTTGGCCCAACTCACTTGTGTGCGAACTAACTATTTTAAACAACCAACGAACAGAGTGAAGCAGGCACTGTCACACAGTCAGACAATCGGTTTGGCAACCAGGCACCCAAACTGAACAATAGGAGTGAGCGATTCCTGTGTCTTCGTCCGTATACCTGACTATCGAGAAATCACAGAAAAAAGAAAACAACATACAAATACATCCACGAAAAAAGCTTATCGTCGAGCGTTTACCCAGCCCTAGCCTAATGTGTGTGATTATCATCTGTTTCATTCAGTATGACAATATATATACATAGCCTATAATTCTATCCATAGTGTAGGTAGAATCCGAGCGTGAAAATTTTCGCCAATTTTTCTTCGTTTATTTTTGTAGATTGTTTGTTGAGCTATCAGATCCAACTAAAATGTTTTTTGTGATTACATGTTGGAAAGTAGAATAATTGGCGAGTCTTTGTTAGCTATAAGATCTGCGCCGCTCTGTTTAGCTTGCTAGAAAATATGTACAGTCAACACTTGTATTGAACTATACTAGGGTTCAAAAATTTTCGGATTACTAACAATGAACGACTTTTTTTATTAAAAAAAACTAATTAATGATTCGACATAGTATCTAACACTAATCGAAGCACTTCAATGCCAGCTTAAGAGAGCTCCGTAGCAAGTCGATCAAAATAGTCGTTCGTTTTCAACTTTACCAATTCATTCGATTCGCGAGAGCGTTGTCTTGGTGAAAGAGCACATTTTTGCAAGCTTTATGCGGTCTTTAGTCTGATTTGAACGTTCAATTGATCCAATAATGCACAGTAATGTTTTTTATTGACTGCTTTTAATTCCTCAGCAAATGACTACTATGCCTTGCGAATCTCAAAAAAAATACTGGGTAGCACTTTACCGGCTGATTTGGGCGCTCATCAGACAGATGAGATTCTACCGGCTGCCTATTGGCAAAGATGTCTAGAACAAGATACCTGACTTTTTCGGAATTCATCGGACATGATTGTCGCTGCGCGTGAGCAAAAGTCAAACTAATTTATACACTGTTAACATGATGTATACTTAACGTCAAAATCAACGACTAGGCCAATACATGACTGCTGAAAGGTGAAACATTTTTTTTCAGTATCCATGTGGACGAGTGTACGGTGCTGTGTACGAATGTTTATGTAATGTGTACGAATGTTTAGTTCTCAAACATGAAACTTTCCGGAAGAATCAAGAATTATCGACGCATCATTCAAAACATAGCGTACCATCAGAACCTCCTGATAACCGCTATGAGCACGCTCTACAGCCAAGTTTTCTACTCTTGCCGAGGTTAATAAAGCAAAAATCGGGTGCCCCGGTGAATCTGACCATATGCACAATGGTTCTGCAACCTGGATTGCGACATGTCAAACTTTAAGTTTTGGTAGAATGTGACCTGAAAATAAATATAATCCCTCAATATAAACCCCCACTCTGACAGTCAATTTCACACTTTTCTTTCGTGCAAAAAATATGGCAATAGCATTAAGTGCAAAAAATGACAATATCATTAATCTGCATGTTATCTTAAGCGTCGAGCTGACCAAACTGCTACACCTTTTCCATTTACAATCTTGAACAGCTCAATGATCGATGATGGACTATGCACGATAAATCGGTTTTGCTCATAGTGACCCGTTTATGAGAATTTAAGTCATCAGATGGCAACACTAACCGTCGGAAATCGGTCGTGTTCAAAATGTATGAAAATATGGAAGTTAGGTATCTTGTTCTAGTTATCTTCGCTATTGGGCTATATTGCGCGTAATCAATACCAAACTATCGGTTGAGAATTTGACAAGTCTTTTCTTAAATATCCACTGAGATTTGACTGCTTCATTTGGCCTTCCTGAAAAATTGATTTAGCTGGAGCAGATCCGTAATACTTGTTAATCCACTGTTTTGCTTGAACAGTATTTTCCCCATTAAGAACATGTCATGAAATTTTGACAGCATCCTGGATGTGGTTGATAAAATCGGCAACCCTAACGACAGCTGATTTGCAACGCCATCTCTGTGTGAAGCCATAGATTTTTTTTAATTCTTCGCGCGAAATAATACACTACTATCTATAAAGTTTGGTGTATTTACGAATTGTTTCTGCATCACATTGATGCGAATACTTATTCCAAAGACTATCTAGCTCCAAACTTTATCCACCAGAATCATCAGTTATTCTATACACATAAATATTCAAACAGTTTTAGGGCCTCTTTATCCTATACGATAGTTTAAATTATTTTTACATCTATTTACAATGAAATTTCTCAGTAAGAGGGATCGTAACTTAAAAAAAAAAGTAAAAATATCAATGATTTCATTATTTTGTTTAAACTTCGTCAATTTTTATTTCGAAGTTTTGTCTGAACTCAATCCTAACTTATTTTAGATCCATTAATTGGGCTTTTGTTTTTGTTGTTTTTTCCCTTATTTGATCATCTTCTCTCAATATTTTCTAGTTCTGTACATTTCCACTCCTTTTTGTGTGTTCTCTCCGCATTTCATTTTTAGTAGTTGTTTTCCAAATTGTGCGATTTTTTTTAAATATTTTGTACATAATTTAGCTATAATTTTTCTTAGATATTTATTTATCAAGGTTTTCGAAACCTAACCACGCAAAATTTTACTTGATTACTCAAATTTAAAGTTTACAAATAATAACTCGATAATAATTCAGATAAAAAGACAGCGAAGGTTAAAAATTGATCCGTGATGAATACACTGTAAAATAAATGTTGTCATTAAACCTGAGCAAGAAAAAATTGATTAAGTCATAACAACCCAATATGACCGTTTATTTTCATTCCTAGCTTCATTTTTGTTTCAATAGTAATAGCCCCGTCTCAGTTATATCTCAAAGTCGTAATAGGGTAAGGAACAGATAAATAAGGGGTCCACTATTTTCATTTTTAGAAAATGGACCTCAAACCTTGAATATCTCTATCATCAAACGAAATCAATTGGACAAACTGTAGCCATTTTGTTTTAAGGGTGCTTAAAAAAGCCCCTGTAAAACAGATGCAAACTGCCTAAAATATGTTTGGGGAGATTAAAACAGTTTTTCTCGATAGGGAACTTCAATTTATCGGACAAAACATTATTTCGAGTAATCGGCGTTCAAAATTTAACCACTCTGTATGTTTCTGCGATCTACTACAGAGAATTTAACGATAACGGTGTTACAGAGATAAAACGATAGTGAACAAATTCATACACTTATGCTTGTACCACAGACTAACAGACATAACACGTCGAACAAATTTTCAATAAAATCATCGTTTGGATGATTCCAGTACTTTACGTTAGTAACACTATCACCACAGACAAACAGACGTGCCACTTGATGACGATTTCATCGACCCGAGAAATAACGATAATTTTGAAATTTTGCTTAGTGGGCAATAATGCCGCTAGCGTCACTATAAGCAAGCATGCCTTTTCATTATCAAAGACAAAAACCATCAGTTATGCCGCTTGTGTTGATTTGAGTAAGCGTGCACACCCATTAGCAAAGACAAACACCGTTTTACGAAAACAAGCTAGCAGGCAATAAGCTCTCATGGTGGCGCATGAGTGTAACGTTTCGAATAAGGACGAAGATTTTTCAGGGTTTTTGTTCGAATAGGCACGTCTGTTTGTCTGTGCTTTCACCATCTGCTGTCGTGTTTGCGCTGCGTCATGTATTTCGACATCAGCGCCAGCGTCACTGCATGCGTCAAATGGGGAACTACAAAATATGTATGAGATTGCATGACAGCGCCCCAGACGACGTTTTTGCGCGATGAATGTTATTCGATTGAAAATTTGAAATGAACGTTTTTTGTGGCGATGGAGCTAGGTTCCAGTGTTACGTCTGTTAGTCTGAGCTTGTACCTTACACATTTCAAGTATTTCGTTTTGATGCAAAGGCTGCATTAGTTACTTAAAATTGGTTACTTACCCTAGTGATATTCTTCATGCCTATTTCTTGCTTCGTTTTTGAGGGAAAACTTAGTGAAGCTTGAAAATTGTACCTGAATGGTTATCCTGTATGATTATATAATTCTGCAGCATCACACATATATTTTATTTAAAACAGACATCAAAATTATTCACAGACGATTGAATAGAGCGAGGTAAAACGAAACAAACACTCTATCAGTAATATGAAGAATATAATAAATTTGATAAAAAACAATTATTAAACAAAATGTTATCAAATAAAGTCTTGCAACATCGATGTTTCAAGTACATTTTAACTGCCCAAACTGCCCAAAAAACGAAAAATTTGTTCTGCAGAGGCGAAATCGCAGAATAGTTAACTAATGTTAATTGTTTTTTTTTTTTTCATCAAAGATTGATAGCTTTTAGTTACATTTAAAAGGCTTCAATGAGTTTATGAACGTTTTTGAGCGCATTCTTTTTTCCAGCTATTAGTTTTGAAGAAATATACAGAAGGAGAGGTTAATAACTCATAACGTTCCAAGCTTTCTCAGAATGTATTACATGCAGCCTCAAATTAATTGATAAATGGTATTAATTACCATGAATTAAACATAATTCATAAACAAATATCTAATCAAGAAGTTCACTTTTCTATCATGGAGGCCATATATATATATTAAATTAGGGTACCGCAAATCGGCTTATTTTGCTGGATGTTTTTCAAATATTTTACCAAAATGGTGAAAAAACACCGGATCTATAAACTGGTAATAAAAAAAGGGTGTATATCCTGTACGTCATAGAGGATTATCGTCTAAGAGACACAGCTAATAAACAAAACCGCAGTCAATAGTTACTGTGGTTGTCATCTGTTTCT